>NC_090828.1:65348546-65651576 GCF_028021215.1 Eschrichtius robustus
AGAGAAATGTCAGGAATCCTAGTTTTTGGTCCAGTTCAATTCAGCACTATTAATCATGCAACTAAAGACAAGGAAAGCAAGGTAATCAAATGTGAAAATAAACAAAGACCCATACATTCTCAAAGTAAACAAGCACACATACATTTTAATCCAGAGACTCCACTTCTAGGTCTTAAAGACTTGCACACATGAAATAATCTGTACAAGATTATTCACGACAGTATTGGCTGTGTTGGCCAAAAGATTAGAAAAACACAATCGTTCATCAGGAGGGGACTATCTAATAATAAATAAATTATGGTACTTTCAACAAATGTAATACCACGAAGCTTGAAAATGAATGAGGAACTATTAACTTTGACAGTCCTTCCAACACTGCTGAGTTTAAAAAGCAGGAAGCAAAACATATATACATACAGACACACACACACAGAATGATAGCATCTGTATAAAAATTGCGGGAAAAAAGAAAAAGTTGAAAAGTTTACTGTTTGTTTGCATGTGCTAAGCTATCTCTGAAAAGATACCAAGAAACTAGTAAGAATGGTTACCTATTTGGGGAAGATGAGCACTGGGTATATGGGGAAGGGATATGAGAGGGAGAATTTTTACCGTGTGTTTTCTGAACCATGTGTATATTATCCATTCAAAAAGTATATACATTAATTTAACAAAATAACAATGAAATGATCCTTTCCTGTGCCTTGGAATGGTACTGGCTGTCAGACTGCACATCCCCACAAGCTACAAGAAGGCAGTGGTTATTGGAGGGAACAATGATCAACCAATTTTCTTTTTCTTCTGTTTTTCTCCAGTAATTGCATTATTTGTTCAAGTATAATTCACAAGATCATCAAAATCATCCCATACAGAGCTCAGCCAATACACCAGAGTAAACTGCTATGGAAAAATGCATTACAATAGTAATGCATTATTCTTTTAGGAAAATTCCACCCATTCTTATATCCAGACCCCTTTGTTCTTCTTTGGAAATTATAGTTTCTGAGCTGTAGGTATGAGCAACAGGAAAATAATATTCAAAATATTCAGCTATATTTGCTTTCTGATTTATAGGAGGCGGCATGGTTTCCTGCTTTATTATAATCAAATTTTATAGTATCTTTAATTTTATTTAATAAATAGCTGGGCCAGACTATAGTTTATCTTAAGATATAATAGTTTATATTGTCTCAATTTAAGCATGAGCCTATGGGAATGAGCAGGGTAAACGATGAGATACACACATATCAATACATGTAATTATTTTTATTCTTTTTTAACTTCCTTCGCTAGTAAGAATTCTTCATTTGAACCATAAAATGCGAATACATTTTAAATCCTATTACATTGAGATTAAAGAGTTAGAAAGCAAAGTCCAAGATGGCTCCTGAAAAGTTATCCAAGTAGGAAACCAGCCAAATTTCACTTGACATATAGTAACTAACTTAATGTGGAAAAGGGAATATTGTACAATCAGCTCCTTTCCTTACAAAATTAAGTATATCAGTCCAATGTTCTGCTTCCAATATAGTTGTCTAGAAGCTCAAAGCCGCTATCATTTCTCCAATGATTCTTTTGCTTTTATGTTTTAGTATTGATTTTTGTATGATTATTGAAGTAGTGCCTGTTCCTGCCAAAAAGTACTTTTACAGGCTTAAACATAAAATCCCCATAATCCTACTGCCCCCCAAACCAAACGTTAATATTTTATTTAAGCCACTTTGTGAATGTGAATGCAAGCTTCTCCTTCATATTAAATTTTGTATTCTTTTTCCACTATGATTTAATCAGCATTTTCCAATGTTATTACCAAGCTTTCAAAATCGTGATTTAATGATACATACCATAATTTCATTATTCCCATATTACTGGCCAAATAGATTATTTTTACTACCAAACTACTACAAATGCCATTTTAATGAAACTGTGTGTTATTTCTGACTAATTACATGGAATTAATTTCTAGAAGTGGAATTACTGAAACAAAGGCAATACTTTTAAGGCTTTTGATACACACAGTGGATGTCTGTTGTTTTGACCTGTCCAGCATCCATTTTCCCCCCTCAGTAACAGTCCCTTGATTTTCCTTTGAATGTGGTCTTGATAGGACCAGAAATCAAGGTGCCCAGTGATCCACTGACCAAAGCCTAGGCATGAAACTTGAGCTAGGTCAGTATACTGACTAATACTTCTCATTCTAGGAATTTGGGCCTGCAGGAAATTGACACATAGAAAAGGACTGATACTGATTCATCCCAGTGACGGTACCTGGCAAAGATTTCATCAGTTTCTCCCATGATCTCTGTAGGTATTCTATTTCCTCTCCTTGTCTTTTGATTCTGTAAGCTACAAACTACTTTTCTTCTGTTGTGGATCTTATTCCGTGAGTTAGTCATAATTAATACCTGTAGCATGCAACAAAGGAATTCTGTAAACACCAATGAAAAGCCTTACCAGAAGTTTAGGGGAATCTGCAGTTTGCCCCATCTTCACCATCTCCATCACCTTTTGTAAATGAATCAACCTTTACTGACAGTCTTAACTACTTTGATAAGCTAAAAAGTGCTATCGTTTAATTTTTTCCTTTACATTTTATCATTAAGTTAAAATTTTAGCTGCTTACTGGCCTTATATATTTCTAGCTTTCATAGATTATCAGTTTATTTCTTAGTCCATTTTTCTATTGGTATACTTGGAAATTTTTTGGTAGCCAATGACAATGCCTATTGTCTCCAATTACGTTCAAGGCACTAGGGATAAAATGATGATCAGTTTCTCTCTTTAAGAGGTTTTCAATCTAGTGAAGAGGATGGATATAAGCTGTGAATCACAATATTTTGAGATAAGTTCTCTAATAGGAGAAAACACTGAAAGGTTTTCGTAAGAGTAATATTAAACTGTTATTCACAATTTGTATTGAAAATATTTTCTTGATTTACTTATGGCATTTTTGACTTAAAACTGTTAAAATTTATGAGGTCAAATCTTTATATTTTCCCTTTATATTTGTGTTTATGAAGTCTCTATTTTCTTCTAAGTTGATTTAGAGTTTCTTTATATTAACTCTTCATATCATCTGACATTTATTTTTGAAATGTAATGTGAGATAGGGAGTATCCCTTTTTTGCAAATAATTACTCAATTTTCCCAGCACCATATATTGATCATTTTTTGTTTTCACACAGGTTTGTGATTACTGCATATCATGCTTTATTTTCCATACTTTAGAGTTCGTGTCCGAGGTTTTTAAAATTTCTTCTTCATGTTTGTCTGCATGTTAATATACTGTATTAATTACCACTATTTTTAATATCTTTAGTTGATAGTACAACTTTGTCTCAATGCTTTTTTTATTTAAACATTCTTTTGCTATCATAACTTATTTGCTATTCCATATGAACTTCAGAATCTCTAAATTTTGCAACAATCCCTTTGGATTTTTATTTGGATTGTCTATATATATATATGTATGTATATACACATACATAAACATTCAGTATTTCTATTTTGAAAAAGTCTCTACTTTTTCACATTTATTGTCAATATCCGTTAGTAAAAGTTTGCTTTTTAATATCCTCTGAGTTTGAGTTACTTTAACAAAAAGTCAGGAGAAAATTTCAGGCAGCTTTGAAATAACTCCTTATAACACTTAAAGTATAAAGTATCTATCTATCTATTTATCTATCTGCCTATCTATCGAGAGACAGACAGAGAGACAGAGAGAGAGAGAGAAGGAACCAATAAAGATGGAGAAAAAAATGACTACTTTAGCTGCCTTCAAGAAATTTCAGGATTGGTCTACTTTTTATTTTAGTCAGCATGGTTAGAAACTAAAGATTATCTTTTATTTATTTGAATAAAGGGAATTAGGCCAACATAGTCACTAAAATAACTTTATCAGTATAATTCATTATTTTTTAGTTTTTGCTTATCAAATATAGCACCTCTCCTGTCTCTAGCTGGATGGCTGTGTTCACTCAGAGAAATCAATATGCATTACTCACATTCAATTCATCTAACCCCTCAAAAATTGGAATTCAAGTAATCAGTAATGCTACTGTCATTTAATAGACATAGAAACTAAAGTAGTGATGGACCGTGGTGGGAACTCACCAGCAACGGAAGGAGTCTATTAGTTCATGTGCCCTATTCATGCAGCCACAGTACATGTGTGCACATTTAGTGCAGTTTTTCTCGTCTAGCAGCATTTAAATTTATAACCAATTGTATACAACCAAAGTATACCTCTGGCAATTGACTTTGAGTGCTAGGGCCCTGGGGAAGTCACCCACAAATTTTGTTGTTCAGTGAGGAACTGATTCAGCTCTGATGTCACCTATATATGTCATGAAAACATTTCATAGTCAAAGACCAAACAAAATGCTAACTGCAGAAGCTCAGAACGAAGTGCAGTATATCAGTTATAAACCATCTCTTCAGTTGCAAATTTGCATCTTAGGACAACGAAGTGTCTCTTCAAACCATTGTCTGATAGACTCTAGCAATAGGTTTGTTTGTTTTCTTTTTCTTTTTCCTTTCCTTGAGTAATAAGAGAGCTCCTAGTTCTTTAAAATCCTCTCCTTATCCCCACATGTTCCCTCACTCTGCTGTATTTTGTTTTGTTTTTGTTTTATGCTAACTTAAAGCAGTAGCTTTTAAGGTTTTCTTAACCATTTTCCCTTGCTATGGAACGCTCAAGAACGAAAAAATTTGGAAACAACTGGTATTTCCTGGAGTCCCTGAATTCACCTATTGATCACTTTGAAGCCCATAGACCTCTGGAAGTGAGAAATCCCTTGTTTAGAGATACTAGTAAATATTTTAAAGGAATATTATAGACAAAATGACTGAATTAAATACAAATATTTTACATGCAAACACACCTCTAGCCCTATAAATCTTAGATGACATCTCTGAATGCCTCTCAATTTATCATTTTCTTGATCCCAACATAATATTAATGTGATGTATTATTATTTCAGGTATTAAAATATTTAGATGCACAAATTGGTGGATGTTGTCATTTCTTCTTATACCTCCATTTTACAAAATGTAGGGCTGTATAATGGGCAATTGGTATGGAGTTAACTTATACAAATAGTAGTTGACAAACAATGTTTCTAGAACTATTTCTACTTTCAATTGACTTTGGGTATTATTAACTTCCTGGAGTGAAGTTCTTCCTTATACACAGGAGAGGTTAGACTAATGACCTGGGTTTTTCCCAGGTCCAAATATCTGATTTCTGCTTAGCTTTCATCTAACTATTTAGTAATCAGCCAAAGATGACTTTGTGTGCTAGGTATGGTAACTGTTGGTTGGTTTACTTGCTTTTTGAAAAACACTGTTTTCCTAAAGTTTTGTATTTTGGGCAGAAAGGAGAAAAGCCAGGGCAAAAAAAGGTAAAGGCTTAAGTGGGTGGTATATGCAACTCTGAATCTAGATAAATATTGAAACAGCATTATCAGAAGACTTTTCCTCATCTCCTAAAACTGGATTGTAGAGCAGCAATCTTGAAGGTTTTTCTTGAATGATGGAAATCCATTCAGAAATGACTATTAGCACCGTGTGCCCTGCACTAATACCTTGTCATAACAGAACTGGTAAGTTGCCATTAATTCATTATGCGATCTGGCTTCTTGCGAGTACAACTTCAGTTTTCCTCTAATATGAAAATACTGTTCACAAACCAACTTTTGAAAGCCAAGCTAGGTTCCATTCTTTACACGAAGGTAAACACACACACACACACACACACACACACACAATTTTGAGACTTAAGCTAAAGACCCTAAAGAAAATAATGAAATGGAAAGCACAGAAAGTGAAACTGGAATCATAATTGCACACTGTTTTACGCCCAAGAGAACAGAATCTGGGAAAATACTGCAAGGTTTTATCTGTAATTGGACTGGATAACCAAATCAATTCTGAATTAAAGACAAACTTATTCTGAAATTTTTGAAGTGTTTTGGCATTTCTTATTAGACGATCAGATGGTGAGTCTTTTTTTTTTTTTTGATGAATAAATTTAGGAAAACCTTAACCTCAAACTCTAGGGTTTTTGATCGACTTTCACAGAGTTACATGAATACGTCACTCTCAATGTGGAAGAAGTAGAATGTTTCGCATTAGAATTACGCTTTTGGGTCCTTTATTACCACTTCAATTCACTCATCCCCTTTAAATGAGGTTATGTAGATTTGACCTTGGATAGTCATAAATGCCTTTTAAAATGTTGCTAGTTTGAATGCAATATGTTAAAGGATAATGTTTCCCACTCTAGTTCCTCTGAAAAATATTATTATTTGATTTTAAAGAATTTTTAAAGGGCAGATATCCTGTCATTTTATTGCTTAATCATCTTTGAATCCCTCTCTTACCTTTAACCTTCATCATATGCACTGCTGTTTTTGGATACATAGCTTCAGAAGTAACATGTATCAGATATTTATCGTGATTACTTTCCAGTTCTTAGATTAATTTGAGTATATTTGTGTGGGTGTGTGGGTAGATGTGTATTAATTGGAGAGAAAATGAGATGGAAAGAGACTCAGCCATGGGATACAGGGTAGGTTGGTAGGAGATAAATCTTCTATATAAGTTTTCTACTTACATTTTTTGTTTATGATCTATTTTACCTCAAGAAAACATAAGCCTTATGAGGGCAAGGGTCTTTGATTTATTCTCTGATATGGTCAAAGCAACTAGAACAGTGTTTTGCACACAGTTGGAACACAGTTCAACTTGTTAAATTTTACTTGAATAAACCAGTACCATAATTAATTAGTAACAGATTACCTAAGAGGATGAGAATTTTGCCTTATGAAGTATATTGATCATTTAGCATGTTGGTGAATTTGTTTCAAATGCAGGAGTGGTTATATTCTTCCTGAGAAGCTTTCCAGTACGTGTGCATGTATATGTATGCGTGTGTGTGTGTGTGTCTGAGAGAGAGACAGAGAGAAAGAGAGACAGGGACAGAGACAGAGACTTCGAGAAAAATGCAAATGAATTTCTGATTTACTGAACTGGTTGAGGACTTTAATTCCCTGAAACATGTTAGTTTTCAAAAACCAAAACGATCTCATCATTAATTAAATGAATACAAATTATTATTAAATAAAATAAAATAAACTTCACTGTCTTAATGTAGAGACTCTAGTCATGACTCTTTGACAAAATAAATATATGGTATTTATTGCATTGCTATACACAGTAAATGTGATCTTTTTAGAAAAGTTATGCAGTATTAAAATTAAAATCCGGTATAGGTCAAAAAGTGAATTTAGTGGCCTAGAGTCTTGACAAGTTGACATTTACTTGAGTTACTAAAATCCACCTAGAAAACATGGCAGTCTGAGCTCATGGATTGCCCTGCAGCAAAACAAGTCATAACTGAAGTGGATCTGCAGAACTGACACAACTTGAATTGCTTGCATGAACTAAGCGGCTATAGCACTACTACATCCCCTAAGCCTGAGCACTCCCCCTCCCACTCACACCCTGCGCCGTTTCTGCTCTCAGTCACACACAGACACTGCTGCTTTATCCCCACATTTCTGCTCATTGACACATTTCTCCGCACTTTACTACATTTTGGTCTGGTGGCTTTGAAAATGTATTTAATTATCTGAAAAATAATCCCAAAGTAAAAGTCCCCCTCCAAAAAAACCCCTCAAAACACCTGAAAATGAATACAAAAGCTCTGTTTAAAAACTTGTAACTTACCCCAGTATATAATGCAGTGGATTTACAAGATATTACTTGTTAGCAATGTGAAAACCACATTCTTAGCCAAGTAGTTGAAAATTTCCTTAAAAGTTCCACTTTGATTACTGGATGTTATTGGTAACTTGGTTTTAATTTAAGCTTATTTTAAAATTACTGATTAGTAATGCATAATATAACGTAAGCCTATTTCTCCCACATCCGCTAATAGGGGAAAACAATTTTATCAGCTCATAGCACTGCATAAATGAAACACAAAACTAAAATCAACTGCCTAATGTGTTTAATCATCTTAATAAAGTCCTAAAAGTTACAACTAAATATTGCAACATTACAATAATCACCTGGCAACAGGTAAATTGTGTATTGAAATGTAACAATCACAAGCTATACTCTCTTTAATGATATCAGAAAACTATCCCTTTAAACCAGATGCGATGACTACTACAGGGAAAATATGTGCTACCAATTTTGTACTAACCCAAATGCAATGTATGCGTTCAACTAAAATAGTACGAAATATTCCATTTACAGTTCATGAATTAAATGATGAAAAAAAGTGCAACCATTCTCGGACATAAAACTAACATCACTCCTAGTTCACCAGTAAGTTATTCATCTGCTTCAGAATTATTTTATATTACTAAATTGGGGGTAAATACTACTTACACAATTAAAAAAAAAAACTTACAAAAAATGCTGACATTTTGGACAGCTCCCTCCTGGCTTTTCTACAGTATTTCTATTATGTGTCTTACCTTCATTTTTTTCAGCTGTGCCAAATCAGAAATGAGTCCAACCAAAGTCTTTTCTGCCGCTTGGGTTTGGGTTTTGTTTGTTGTGCTGCGTTGTGTTTGGGGGCCAAAGATTCCTCCAGTGAAAGGGATTAAAGATCTACATAACTGGGAAAGTGCTGTTCTCAGCTCAAAAACCGGCTCCCTGTATTGAGCCAATTTTTAACATTTTTCCAAAGATTCTAGCTGGTAAGAAGGGAGCTGCCCTCTCCAGTCCCATTCCCCGCTGCAATTCCAGCGCCTCTGTAAAGGACCACAGCCTCTCCATCTGTGCCAGGGCAGGGGCAGTTTGTTACTGCCGAGGTATTTCAAGAACTTTCCAAGCAAAGACTCCTAGGAGACAAAGGGCCACATACAAAACAATCGCCAAGAATAAGTTTGTGCGTCCTGAAGAGGGGTGGAGAAACCACTGCACTGAGCTACGGAGACTCGGACTTGGCCCAGCAGCACCATCCGTTTGCAGCAGCGCAAAAATCCGCCTTCTGCGGAAAGGTTTGCAGCGCGGGTGGAACTCCCCAGTGGCTTTACAAAACAAACTAATTTAAAATAAAATAAAAACAGTGTAGGTACTGGAAGAAGCTGGGTACTAAACCTGGGTACACTTGGCGTTTAACGTGCTCTAGGTCTGGCTGCGCAGACCCCAGTGGGCCGGAACTTTCTCGGAGGGCGGGGCCACCCGGCAGAACACAGCTGCCGCGGGCGCGCCCGGCCGAGTCCCGACCGCGAAGGTATCCGGCCAAGGTAGCCCGATGAGGCAGGGGCTACATCTGAACGTGCACTCGAGCCCCGCCCCGTTTCAGCCGCCAAGTCTCTGACACCCGTGCCCCACGCTGGCGCGGGCCAGGAGCAACCTCCATCAGCCCCTCAAAGCGGGACTCTCTCCATCCCCAAATCTGCGTTCCCGAGAAGTGTAGCGAGCTTCCTACGTGGGGCGTCAGACACACAAAAAAGCCGCCACTCTCCAAGCCTAGTTCCATTCCCCAAGCCTAGTTGTACTCCCCGCCCTCTGTCCTCCTTTTCTCCAGCGAGGCGGACCAACCGTTACTTTCCTCTCCCATCCCCTCCCCTCCAAAGTCCCCGGCGCAAAGTGGGACTTTGGGGAGCCTCGGTGAATGCGCCTGTCCCCTGGCGCGCTGTATCCACAGCTCCCTCTTTTCATTAAGGCAATAAAGTTCAATTTTCCCGGCTCTTAACGAGCCACGGAGGACTTTCCCGTGCGTTGCGTGCGCTCTCCCTCCCGCTGAGCCAAGTGCATCCTATTCACTCCATCCCAGCCTGGATCCCTGAAGGACGTCGGTTCACGCAAGAGGGAACCCACCGCGCTCCCCGCAAAGTGCCCCAAACCGCGCACCCACACACGCAGATGCACACACAATGCCATCCCCGCGCTATCAAAGTCTGTCAGCGCGGAGGGGAGAACGCACGAGCAGGAGTGGCACCGGAGCGAGCATCAGCCTAGCCGTGCGTCCGGACTCTCTGTCCGGGTCCCAAACACCGTTGTCTGAATGCCCGGTCACAATGAGCCTCGTAACCACTAAAAACCCCGGTGGTCCCCGAGCCGGTGCGCGTACCGCCGGGCCGGACCTTACCCGTGGGGCGCGTGGTCTCCCGCCGCTCGGCTGGCCCTCGGGCCACAGGGACGCTGCAGCCTGGGTCCCGCAGATGCTGCTGCTCCGCTGCCGCTGCCCCATCCCCGGCGCCAGCATCACTTCTCCGCCGCCTCCACCTCCTCGTGCTCCGTTCTCTCGGCCGCCCCTCCCCGGCGTCCGCCTGCAAGACCGGCAGCGCCGGCGGCGCGGCAGGGTGGGCAGCCGCGGAGGCAGCGGCGCCCGCTCGAGCTCGCCCAGCTGCACCGGCTTGAGCGGCCGCGGCGGCAGCCGAAGCACCCGAGCCCGGCTGCGCTTCCCTGGCGAAGGCTCTGGCCTCGGTGACTGACAACGCCCGGCAGCCAATCGCTGCCTCGCCCTGCGAGGCGGGGGAAGACCAATCAGAGCGGAAGGCCCAAGGTTTTCCTCCGCCTTTGCTCAGCAAGCTCGTTTCCGGGAGAAGCGGCGAGGCTGCTGGCGTTTGGGATGGGGGGAGGCGCGGGAGGGCTTCGCGGTGGGGCACTCCTGGCTCCCGAGCTTTAGGTGTGGCCGGACGGCCGGGCCCACCGAGGTGGGCCTGGGGCGTTTTGTGACGGCTCGGAGCCCGTGGCTTGGCAGAAAAGGGCCCCCCAGGGTGACTCTGTCCCCAGAGCCTCGGCCCGGACGTTCAGCGTCTTGGCATCCCTGTGTAGCGGTCGTGGGACCCTAGTACGAACGGCATTGCAGGAGAGCGTATCCCTGGAGGTGGTGGCCGCCTGGAAGGAATCACGCGAACAGCCACTAGACAGCGCCCCCGTCCTTCTCCCTTTGACAGCTTTGGCATTTGAGAAGAGTGGTAACTTCTGAGCCGCCGAACCACTCCATCTCCTAATAATCAGCCCAGAAGTGTGCCCGAGCTATGAAAGAGGCACCTGGAGAAATGTTCTCAAAGTTGTAGGTGGAGGGACCTTCCAGACCTTCCTTCCAAATAAACTTCTCCACCTTCACCCCGTCTCAATAAAACAAAACAAAACAGAACACAACAAAACACCTCAAGTAGCAATAAGAAAGATAGTTTAAACAGGCAACCTAGCTGGTTTGCCTTTTTTTTCCCTTTGGAGAATCACTTCTGAATGATAAAATAGGTTTTTGTTTGTTTTTCGTGTGTGTATGTGTGTGTGTGCTTGACACAAACACCAGAGAAGTTACGTTATTTAACAAGGAAAGAAAAAGAAAGCGAAAATGGCCAACTCTTTCCCCTCATCATTCTCTCCCCAAAACTTGTGATGATCTTTCCTTGTGCAGCATTTTAAGTCCCTTTAGTGCAAATACGTTTGAAAGGTCTAGAATTCTAATAAGTCTGTAATCCATGTTGCAGTAAAAAAAAAAAAAAAAGTAAACTAAGTTCTACGTGAAGAATTTAACTTGTGGGTCATTCTTCAAGCAACCTTCTCTATCTTACAACTTTGTTGTGAAGGTCAAAAATCAAGGGTATAAATTAGCTACATAGTTGTCTGACAAATAGTTGGAATTCGGTATGTGTTAGCTATGCTGCCGCTGCTATTTCTAATTATATTTAAGTAATCTTTTTCTTTTTGCAGTAATCACCCCTTCCTTCATTTACCTTCCTTCCAAGATAATTCCATGTGACCTGTGATAACCAAAATAAACCCTGCCGAAATTTTATGAGTACTCTAAGGAAAATTTAAGTGCACAGTAGGCTTGTGTTGTTGCCATCTTCTTGTACTACAGGAAATGTACCATTCTTCCCAATTTTCTTGTACTCCTTTCCCCCCTCATCAGTCATTTGACCAATCTAGTTTGGGAGGTAGACCATCTCTGATTAAAGAGACAACTGTGCAAATGAAACAGATGTTATTTACTTTTAAGTCTAAAAACAGATATGTACCACATCACTTTGAATTTTTAATCTAGAGGAGGTTTCTGTTGCTGTTGTTTGTTTAGTTTTTTTAAATTATTGTTCATTATTTTTTGTGATTATTGTGTAGCTGAAAATCAACACCCTCATTAACTACATGAGGTGATCAGTAGAGGAATGGAGTTTCAGTCTGAGAGAGAGAAAAACAATAGGTGTTTTATTCAAACTTCATGGGGGAAAAGGGGAGTTGTTATTTGCAATAAGTAGAAATATTAAAAAGTATGTCATAAAATTGGAAAATTTAAGTGCAATGACAATTTAGAAATATCTCTGATAAAAGATGTTTTGAATGACCTTCAATCAAAAGATTAATCCTGACTAAAGAAAGCATATAAAATATGAAAATGTTACGAAACTTCAGCATACTAAAAACTTTCAGAGATGTGCACACAAATATCTGCATAATTTTTCTAACCACCCCTCCATGCGCTGCCAAACATACTCTTTTCCAGTATCATGTAATATTTTTTCATGATATCTGGTATTTTGCAACAGTTAATCCTGAAAATATATGGGTCCTATGTTCCATGGGTTGTTAGTGATTAAGATAATCAAATGACTGACAGAAGCAAAAAAGTTTAAATTAACAGCACACATACAGCTATAACAGTAATATCTCCCATCACTAGTGCTATGCATAAACAGCTTTGAGCAAAAGAAACCTGTACAATTAACAACCTACTAAGAATGAAAACCATGAAATATTTAACATCAACGAAGATGGAAAAGTAAGAAAAAAAATTTTTAAGTAGCTGAAAAGATTGCATGTTGATGCTAAGTTTTATGCATTGCTGTGAATTTCATGGGATGTATTCGGCAGAAAGTCCAGTGTTATTTAAATATATGACTATTTAATGAGCTAATTATATTTAATTAAATAACTGTTTGATGTTTCCTTTTTTTATTGTTCCTGCCTTCTTGAGTATGTCTGTTTTTCTCCCCATGAAATGAGAGAACTCACTCAACTTGTTAGTGGAGGAAGATGTTTGCTTAGGCGCTACTTAAATCAATAACCACATGTATAACCTTGAAAATAAATCATTGTATATTAATTGATGCAAAAAATCTGTAGTTATCAAGAATATAAATTGAATACTTCGTTGGAGTCAGTTCTGAGAAAAGCTACATCTAGCAGACGGAAAACTGAGTAAAAAGGAAAGAAATCGGTCTAGTTCCAGCTCTGTTTATGACTGGGTGAGTAATTAATTGCAGGTGAGTCACTTAAACTTGCCCAGCATTCCTTATCTCTAAAATAGAGATTAAAACCAAAGTAAACCTGTAGCTGCTTTTCTCAGGTGTGAGGTTTAACTTATAATTGGAACTGCAAGCTATAACAGTCTTTTTGCAGAAAAGACTTTCCAGAAAGGTAGAGCACTGGAATTTAATGATAATATTACCCTCTTTTGAGTGTGACTTAGTTTAATTCTCACAACAGCCCTGTTCATTGTGGATATGTCATACCTATTTCTACAGATGAATATATTAAGTTCCAAAGAGGCTCTTTTACCAATTTTTTGTTAAATTGACTATCAGGTACATTTTATTTGTTAATGTAATCCAGAGAGAGTCTTTTTCCCATGGTTCCTTCACTCTGCCATTTCCAATATGGTTGAAATATGCAAGTTTAAAGGCTGGCTCCTTAATTTAAATGAAGGTCAACCCATTTTGTTTAATATTGGATGTAAGTTGCACCTGGAATAAAGCTATTGCCCCCAATAATGTAATTAATTAACTTATTGACTTAAGGTAATAAGTTAACTTAAGATAACTTCAAATAAATAAAGCTTCTATTTTCATATTTAAAACTCTAAGACATCTGTAACGATGGATGTCATGCTCATGTTAAAAGATTACTATGTAAGTTTCTTGTGTTAAAAGATTAAAGAAAAATCGATGAGAAAACAAAACCACCAGAATGGAATTGTATTCTATTCAGGTCATCATAACTAGTATTTTTTTTTAAATACACTTTATACCAGAACCAATGTTCTTCCCCCACCCCAGCGTACACAGGAACACAATAAAGTCACTCATCAAAATTGTATAAGGGAACAGGACTCCAAACTAAGCAAATGTTCCAACTCCTAGCCTTATACTATTCCCTCCTCATCATACTTTTCTCCTGAGATTTGGGAGTTGTCAGTAGAGAGGGAATCACTGAAACTAAGAGAATGTAAAAGATATCCAAGGACAAAATGTAGACAGAGCAACAAGCCTAGGAGATCACCTGCAGGTAAGAGAAAATAAGGATGGTGGGGTCATTTTGCGGGGGAGGGGATTTAATCTGAAACCTGGGAAGAAATTGAAAAGTAATTGGGTACTGTGGAATCCAAGGAAGGATAAGGTTGTTAAAGGACTGGAAGGTGAAATATACCAACTCTTGACTCTAAGTGTTGATGAGAGATTGTGGATTAAGTGAGATCTTTGGTTTCTTTTGAAAGGACACTTATGGTAGGCTGATTAGAGTGAAAATCATTTGATCCACACAGAATGGGAAAAAGACAGTTCAAGTGGGTATGTTTCTATTATATTAGAAAAGAGTTATGTTATTCTGGGTTCAGTATTTTGAAATAAAGGTGGAATTATGATTTATGCAGAAGGCTGTATAAACAACTTTAGTTGAGACAAGGTCTCACAGTCTTAAAGTATTGACAATCTTTATTGTTATTATTGAAACAAAATCATTTGCAGAGATATGCAGCCCTTCAATGAGTGTGTATGTTATAGAAATCAAACTATTATCAACATTGAAGAAAAAAATCTTTAACTATCCTATAGATTATCTTCAATTTTTATAATCCAGAATTAGGTTATTTGCTTGAATAAGAAAATCCAATCTGTTTTAATAATGTTTCTTTTTTTTTTTCCTGTAGCTTTAATCACTAAAGAGAGCTGCATATTGCATTGGTCCAGCATGAAGTAGAAAAGTGGAAAGGAAATGTGTGTGTGTTTGTGTGTGTGTGTGTGTGTGTGTACTTGTGTTGGGGAGTTGGGGGGAGGCTAGGCAGGTGGAGGAGGAGCAGTGAGGGATGGGGAGGGTAGGAAGGAGAGGAGTAGAGCTTTTTCAGTTATTTGCGAAACGGTTTTCCATGGCTTCATTAATCAATACTTCTTTCAGAAGCCACGTAAAGCAGAGGACACTAAAAAATTAATTTAAAAAAAGTAATGACTTGTATATTACCACAACAGAATGTTGTTTAAGTGCCTAGCATAGTGCTAGGAGTTCAATAAACGTTTGATCAAGAAAAAATGAATTTATAAATATTGCATGGAGTTTTTTTGGGGGGAAGGAGAGGGCTGCTGCTGAAAGTTGAAATCAACTGATAACATTTAACATATGTCCTGCAATTATGATTATTTTAAGTTGACGTAAACGAAATCTTAACATGTAATTTTACTTCCCAGGTTTTCCCCGGATTGCTGGGCAGATCACACACGCCATGGGATGCATTCTCTCCTCAGACTGAATCTTTTCCCTTAGCTGCCCAGCCCCTCTCCCAGTCAGGCTTTTAACTCATTCTCCTGATGTTTTTAGGTGATTAGGAAGTATGCCTGGAGAATGATACTACCTACTTGGGAGAAAAGTGCTAACAAAAGGTCAAAGCTGAGTTCCTAGGGACTGGGGCTGCTGAAGCTAATAGCATGAATCATCATTAGCTTTTACTGATGCCAAGTCATGCAAGTCTGTGGAGTTCATACAGAAAGAGAAATTTGGATCAATAGGGCTTTATGGTACCATGCAGCTTGATAATTACTTTCTAGAAATTAAGTTTGTAAAGCTTTTTTCTTCCTTAAAAAAAACTTTTTTCTGTTCTGAGATCCTGCCTTAGTTTCTGTACCTATAGATAAACCTGTAGTATTTTCCTTTAGCAACCTTTTTTAAAAATTCTTCTTTGATGTTGCATTACTTTGGAGGTTGGCTGGATGCTTTCTTTATATTCAGTAACCTTTGGTGTCTATTTAACAGTGGCCTGATATTTCATAACAGGATTGATTTTTAAAAATCCACTTCTCCAAACGTCTACAACACCAAGTCACAAACATATTCAGTCCTTGGTTTGTAATCAGCTAGTGTTCTGGCTGTTGACCTGGCAATGTTAGGGGTAGGTGGGTTATGTTGTTTAGTTGGTAAGTGAAGTGTGCAAGCCGTTGCTGCTTCTGTTTTATTGCATATTGACTGCACAGAGACCCAGTGAGCACCATGAAATGCTTTTACATTCACAGGGAAATATATAATAGACTTGCACATCTCAGTGTTGAAGGCCTTAAATAGAAATAGCCAACAAAATATTTTATGCCCTTGCAATGTCAAGAATTTTTAAAGCTTTAAAATAAACCGGGGACTTGAGAGTTGTTTATGACCTTAATACCATAGAATGTGAGTTACCTTGCACGTAGACTCAGTCATGCCCACTTGCATTTAGCTGCTAGTGGACAGGACTTTTAGATGTGGTTAGAGAGAGAAAGTGGAAGTAAATGTTTTTAAAGAGGTAGAAAGACCTACCTTTCTTATTAGCATTATTTTAATCACAAAGTGAAAATCTGGTTTCACATTTCAGAATTTTCTTAAAATGCAACTTATGTAAACTAGAATATTAGAAATCTTAGAGTCTACATCTTTATGTCCCTGGTTTATAATCCTTTCTAAAATCTTATAACTCTATTCCTGTACTGATGATTTTTCTCTCCCAAAAGATGTGAATTCCTGACAGTTTATGTGAATGTCTCTGAAAGAAAAAAACTCATTATTTGAATTTTAGAAACTTGCAGTAATAATGGCTTCCATTTTTTATATCCTTCAGTGTTTTGAGATTTTACTTGTATACACTGCATTCAGGTTTTTTTTTCCTTAATTATACTCACCAGTTAGACCTATACAGTACTTGACTGAGTAGTTCATTCTTAGAGAAGCAATTCTGATTATCATCAAGCACTTTTCAATTGAGACATTAATTATAAATATTTTTAACAAGGACATTGCAAAACACAGCTGCACAGGATAAAATAAGTCAGATTCCCAACATGATACATTTGTAACATCTCTACCAGGTTTTAGGTACTCTATAAATATGTTATATTAGAATTAATGTTAATATGTATAAGAAAGATAGATGACAAGGTATTTTACCTTGCTGGTGTTTATCTCCCCCATGGCCTCTTGGATGGTCAGCTCTCATAAAGCCACTCGCCTGTGGATTTTAAGTCTTTGGTGTAAATCTTCCTGAATTAATCCAGTCCTCAGCCACATGCCATCTCAAGCCCTTCTACCAGAACCCCAGGGTTACATCCCCTAGTCCAGTATACCAAAAATGTTCTAACAGTACAACCCATTAGACATTATGTAAAGTCTCAAGCTGTTGTAGCAACTTGGAAATCCCTTAACAGAACATTTAAATCAGGTACTTTAATGTAACTAACTAGCGTCTTTTTAGTCTTTGAAAAACTTGTTGTTTCTGGGGATTGAACAGGAGACCCTAGATTCTAAAAGCAATAGATTGAATTTGAGCGGGAAGATAATTTCCAACAGCTGGTATTGGCACTAGAACATAGGTCCTCTTTGTGGGGCTTTAGCCTCTGGGGGCAAGGACATCATCATTTTCCGAAGAGTAATAAGATAATTGCATGAAGCACAATTGCAAATCAGCTGCAAGAAGAAAATAAAGACCCAAACATGTACAAGTATTCTTTTTTGCTTGACTTTTAATGAGAAAGTAATGAAAATTAACCACTAAGTCATTAACATGTAATGTCTATTTTCATTGGAATGGAGTGGCTAGTATTCAGTGACATAAACACAAGTGAGGTATATATTTTATGGGATTTTCTGGACATTAACTGAGTGACAGTGGTACAATAAGATGAGTGCTGGTTTTGGTGATCAACTGAAAAATGTGTTTAAGAGAAGCGTGGTTTGATTCATTTTGGAAAACCCCACCACAAAACCTCAATCATCCCAGGCACATTTTCATTTACATTGAATGGGTAAAGCAGGGACATTTTAAAGTGCTTTGCTTTCTAACCGATAGAATGAAGTGATTAAGAATGGGGAGTGTGGGGACAGACCAATCTGAGCTAAAATTCTAGGTCTACCTCTTATGAGATCTGTGACCAGGCCCACTGGGTTTATAACTCAGTGCCTCAGTTTCCTCACTGGTGTAAAATAGGAATAATAATAATAATAATAATATCTAGTTCTCAGAAGGACTTTGAAATTTAAATGAGATAATATGCTCTAAGTGCTTAGTTTAATACCTGGAAGGTAACTGCTCAGTATATATTAGCTATGTAGAGAATTTTCATTATTATTGATCCATATATTAAGCAGGAGTAATCAAAGTTGGGGTGGTTGACTTGTTTCAACTTTCAACCATTCTTTTAAAGATCCATCTAGTCTTATAGTTTTTGCTCATGCTTTTCCCACTAAAGAGATATGTTTCTTCATTACAAGTAAATTTCAGGGGCTATTTCACTTTTGCTTTTTTTTTTTCTGGGAAATCTTTCCTAAAGTAGTTGTTGGGATAGCTACCCTGCAACAGATAAACCCCAATATATCGATGGCTTAACACGATAGACATTTCTTTCTTACTCATTCTTGTTCTATTGGTATAGTGAGGAGGAGAAGCAAAGGGATTTGCTCCACAGGGTCATTCAGGCTCTTTCATCGTCAACATACAGCTTTCAAAATGATTCTGGGAATCAACATCCAGATGAAGATGGCATATGAGACAAGAAGCATTGTTTAGGTGTGACATGTCATTTCTGCTGACATGTTATTGGTCAAAACTTAATGACATGGCAACATCAACTGCAAGGGGTCTGGGAATGCCAGTCTAACTGTTCACCAGGAGGAAAGAGAAATGCTTTTAGTGAACCGCTCACCCGCTTCTACCACAGGCTACCCTTTTAAATTTTCTCTTGACCTCCACTATGGTTAGAAAGATAAACCAATTCCCAATTAGTTACTGCATCTGGCTCAATACTAAGATATTTGTGTGCTGTACCTTCTTCTCCATCTGGCATGCTTCCTCATAAACTATAAACTAAAAGACTAGTTATCCTACCCCACCTCGCCACTGCCCCAACGAACAACGGTAAATATAGAGTAGCAATTAAAAACCATCTTCTTAGGAATGAGAGTAGTGGGACATGTCAAGGAGACACTGGTCCATAACAATCAAGAAAACTTTACTGTGGGCTTTGTCAAAGCCCCCAGCCTGGGTGAGGGAAAGTTCCTTAGTGAGGCCCTGATTCTAATTTCCAGGAGGAAGACTCTTGTGCATGTTTCTCTCTGGCCCCGCTTTTACCTGCAGGAAGGATTTTCTCTTGTACATTATTCTTCATGATCACATTTGAAGCAGTGATGGGCATATGCTCTCTTTTTGCAGCCTGCTTCTTGCTGGTTCAAGTTTGGAAACTCAATGGTTGTTTTATACCCTGAAGAATCCAAGTTTTGTTGTTGTTTTTAAAGCCTGGACTTCCGATGTCTTTGATAATACATCAAAGACTTAATAGGCTCCCATCCTACTTGTTTCCAGATAGTACTGTAGGCTAGTATTCACATATTCACAAGTTCCTTCTTAGACATAGTTCTCAAGCCTAATTTATTTGTTTTTATCCTTGCTCTTCTGTCTCTTGCCCTTCAACTCAATGAAAGCTTCTCTGAGATCAATCAACAGAAATGGGTGGGGTGGATACACTCTTAAACCAACTTAATGGACCAAGTTGCTCAATCTATTTCTAAATTGTCTTTCCTAATATGTGAGGACCAGAATCAAATTTGTCAAAACTTTAAGTCACCAACTTTTGGGTCTTTCACTAGTCCTTTTCATTTCTACTTGTAAAACAATCAATTCTTGATTTACCTCATGTGTCTTTATTTTTAGTACTTTGCTAAGTTTAGCTATTAGCAAATGATATACACTGTTACAATTGCATTTTCCAACTTCTCCTAGTTCTAAAGAAAGGCTCAGTGGATACTTGGTATTATTCACTTTATTGCCGACAACAATTTTTCCAAACATTTTGCTTGCACGTGGCATCATTCTACATCTTCAAACTCATAATATTAATTTTCTTGTAGCCTACTGCCCAACTACTAAGCCAGTGCCACATATTTTAAGTTTTAGTTTTGTAGCATCCCACTTCTAATACCAATTTTTGTGTTAGTAGATGTAGCACTATTTGCTATGACAGATAAATCTAGAAATATTATTGGCTTAAATTAGTGGATGTTCATTTCTTGCTCACATAAAGTCCAACTAGGGGTGGGTAGTACTGAATCCATTCAAGAATTCAGGCTGAGGGAAGCCCACGGAAAGAAAGAGAGGAAGATTACACAGGTGATGTTTATGGGCGAGGCCTGGAAGTGATATACAGGCATGGCCAGACTAACTGTAAAGTAGGCTGAGAAATGTAGTCTGTCTGTCCAGAAGGAAAGGGAGATGGGTTTGTTGAACAGGTTACTAGTTCCTCACCTATTTACTTCAGTTCTTACTGATCTTTCCTTATACTAACTGTGACACCATAGGAAATTATTTTTCACCAGGAGCTATATTTAGGTCAATTCTTCCTCATCTCCATCCAAATGAGAAGTATATATACAAACGTAAAACACACACTTGGTTCTTATTTCTGTATTGGTAGTTGAGAGAGCTTAGGCTTTTGAATCAGTCAGTCCTGGGTTCAGAATCCAGCTCCACCACAAATTAGCTGTGTGCCATTGGGTTACTGCACTTCCCAGAGAACCAGTTTTCTCATTTATAAAATAGGAATAATAATAGCTACTTTGTAGGGAAATTGGGAAGATTAAAGGATACAGTGGCAAAAGATAAGGTGTCTTTTCTCCTAGGTACAGATTACATACTAATTTACTTGATTAACATTATGAGAATTGAAATGGAGTTTGTGTACCCAATCTATAATGGAAAAATAAATGCAAGCTTTTAATTCATAGTTTATTTTTGTCCTGATTATTATCAATTAAGTGTGATTCAAGGGACTCAAAAGACCCCTAACCTTGATCTTGCTTGTAAATTTTATCTTTTAAAGATAAAAATGATTCAGTGATTCTATGATTCAAATTCACTTCCAAGTTTTTTCTCTCTGAAGTCCTATTCTTAGATTTTAAAACCTTTTATATCACAAAAAACTAGGTTATACTCTTAGTAGCACAACCAAAGGCATGTTGACATTCTGATTATCTTTAAGCATCCACCTTGACAGTGCAACAGTGGTAGCAGCAAAACAGAAATTAAATTAAGAAGAAATAATCAGAAAAATACAGAGAATATAAAAGGAGTTGTGTTTCAGATAACACATTCATTTATTCATAAAACCAAAAACAATTTTTGTGCTAATTTTCCACTTAATGAACTTAGAAAACATTTCTTTCACACTCTTCTCTGTCTGCTTTTTGAAACTATAAGGGTATATTTATTAGCAAGGAATATGCTCAAAACATATTGTTAAGTGGAAACAGCAGGTCAAAAACAACAAGCTTGATACATGAAAGAGAAAAATTGATGTTGGACTTCATTAAAGTTAAAAACTCTGCTCTGTGAAAGACCCAGTAAAGAGAATGAAGAGACAAAGCCATAAACTGGGAGAAAATATTTGTCAAACACATATCTGATAAAAGACTTGTATGCAAGATACACAAAGAACTCTTAAACCTCAACAATAAATTAATAACCCAATTTTAAAATGGACAAAAGGTCTGAACAGATATCTCACCAAATAAGATATACAAATGGTAAATAAGCATATGGAAATATGCTCAAATCATTTGTCACTAAGGAATTGTAAATTAAAACAATGAGATGCCAGACTCCCTCCCTCTTGCAAGAACACCAGAATCACAACTAGCTGCTGGACAATCATCGACAGGAAGACACTGGACTTCACCAAAAAAGATACCCCACATCCAAAGACAAAGGAGAAGCCACAATGAGACGGTAGGAGGGGCGCAATCAGAGTAAAATCAAATCCCATAACTGGTGGATGGGTGACTCACAGACTGGCGAACACTTATACCACAGAAGTCCACCCACTGGAGTGAAGGTTCTGAGCCCCACGTCAGGCTTCCCAACCTGGGGGTCCGGCAACAGGAGGAGGAATTCATAGAGAATCAGACTTTGAAGCCTAGTGGGAATTGATTGCAGGACTTCGACAGGACTGGGGGAAACAGAGACCCCAAACTTGGAGGGCACACACAAAATAGTGTGCGCATCAGGACCCAGGGGAAGGAGCAGTGACCCTGGGGGAGACTGAACCAGAACTACCTGCTAGTGTTGGAAGGTCTTCTGCAGAGGTGGGGGGTGACTGTTTCACTGTGGGGACAAGGACACTGGCAGCAGAAGTTCTGGGAAGTACTCCTTGGCATGAGCCCTCCCAGAGTCTGTCATTAACCTCACCAAAGAGCCCAGGTAGGCTCCAGTGTTGGGTTGCCTCAGGCAAAACGACCAACAGGGAGGGAACCCAGCCCCACCCATCAACAGTCAAGTGGATTAAAGTTTTACTGAGCTCTGACCGCCACAGCAACAGTCAGCTCTACCCACCACCAGAGCCTCCCATCAAGCCTCTTAGATAGCCTCGACCATCAGAAGGCAGACAGCAGAAGCAAGAAAAACTACAATCCTGCAGCCTGTGGAACAAAAACCACATTCACAGAAAGATTGACAAGATGAAAAGGCAGAGGGCTATATACCAGATGAAGGAACAAGATAAAACCCCAGAAAAACAACTAAATGAAGTGGAGATAGGCAACCTTCCAGAAGAAGAATTCAGAATAATGATAGTGAAGATGATCCAGGACCTCGGAATAAGAATGGAGGCAAAGATCGAGAAGATGCAAGAAATGATAAACAAAGACCTAGAAGAATTAAAGAACAAACAAACAGAGATGACCAATACAATAACTAAAATGAAAACTACACTAGAAGGAATCAATAGCATAATAACTGAGGCAGAAGAACAGATAAGTGACCTGGAAGACAGAATGGTGAAATTCACTGCTGAGGAACAGAATAAAGAAAAAAGAATGAAAAGAAATGAAGACAGCCTAAGAGACCTCTGGGACAACAGTAAATGCAACAACATTCGCATTATAGGGGTCCCAGAAGGAGAAGAGAGAGAGAAAGGACCAGAGAAAATATTTGAAGAGATTATAGTCGAAATCTTCCCTAACATGGGAAAGAAAATAGCCACCCAAGTCCAGGAAGCGCAGAGAGTCCCATACAGGAAAAACCCAAGGAGAAACAAGCCGAGACACATAGTAATCAAATTGGCAAAAATTAAAGACAAAGAAAAATTATTGAAAGCAGCAAGGGAAAAACGACAAATAACATACAAGGGAAGTCCCATAAGGTTAACAGCTGATTTCTCAGCAGAAACTCTACAAGACAGAAGGCAGTGGCATGATATACTTAAAATGATGAAAGGGAAGAACCTACAACCAAGATTACTCTACCCAGCAAGGATCTCATTTAGATTTGATGGAGAAATCAAAAGCTTTACAGACAAGCAAAAGCTAAGAGAATTCAGCACCACCAAACCAGCTCTACAAGAAATGCTAAAGGACCTTCTCTAAGTGGAAACACAAGAGAATAAAAGGACCTGCAAAAACAAACCCAAAACAATTAAGAAAATGGTCATAGGAACATACATATCGACAATTACCTTAAACGTGAATGGATTAAATGCTCCAACCAAAAGACACAGGCTTGCTGAATGGATACAAAAACAAGACCCATATATATGCTGTCTACAAGAGACCCACTTCAGACCTAGGGACACATACAGACTGAAAGTGAGGGGATGGAAAAAAATATTCCATGTAAATGGAAATCAAAAGAAAGCGGGAGTAGCAATACTCATATCAGATAAAATAGACTTTAAAATAAAGAACGTTACAAGAGACAAGGAAGGACACTACATAATGATCAAGGGATCAATCCAAGAAGAAGATATAACAATTATAAATATATATGCACCCAACATAGGAGCACCTCAATACATAAGGCAACTGCTAACAGCTATAAACGAGGAAATCGACAGTAACACAATAATAGTGGGGGACTTTAACACCTCACTTACACCAATGGACAGATCATCCAAAATGAAAATAAATAAGGAAACAGAAGTTTTAAATGACACAATAGACCAGATAGATTTAATTGATATTTATAGGACGTTTCATCCAAAAACAGCAGATTACACATTCTTCTCAAGTGCGCACGGAACATTCTCCAGGATAGATCACATCTTGGGTCACAAATCAAGCCTCAGTAAATTTAAGAAAATTGAAATCATAGCAAGCATCTTTTCTGACCAGAATGCTATGAGATTAGAAATGAATTACAGGTAAAAAACCGTAAAAAACACAAACACATGGAGGCTAAACAATACATTACTAAATAACCAAGAGATCACTGAAGGAATCAAAGAGGAAATCAAAAAATACCTGGAGACAAATGACAATGAAAACACGACGATCCAAAACCTATGGGATGCAGCAAAAGCAGTTCTAAGAGGGAAGTTTATAGCTATACAAGCCTACCTCAAGAAACAAGAAAAATCTCAAGTAAACAATCTAAGCTTACACCTAAAGCAACTAGAGAAAGAAGAACAAACAAAACCCAAAGTTAGCAGAAGGAAAGAAATCATAAAGATCAGAGCGGAAATAAATGAAATCGAAACAAAGAAAACAATAGCAAAGATCAATAAAACTAAAAGCTGGTTCTTTGAGAAGATAAACAAAATTGATAAACCGTTAGCCAGACTCATCAAGAAAAAGAGGGAGAGGACTCAAATCAATAAAATCAAAAATGAAAAAGGAGAAGTTACAACAGACACTGCAGAAATAGAAAGCATCCTAAGTGACTACGACAAGCAACTCTATGCCAATAAAATGGACAACCTGGAAGAAATGGACAAATGCTTAGAAAGGTAGAAGCTTCCAAGACTGAACCAGAAAGAAACAGAAAATATGAACAGACCAATCACAAGTAATGAAATTGAAGCTGTGATTAAAAATCTTCCAACAAACAAAAGTCCAGGACCAGATGGCTTCAC
This sequence comes from Eschrichtius robustus, assembly GCF_028021215.1. Classification (NCBI taxonomy): domain Eukaryota; kingdom Metazoa; phylum Chordata; class Mammalia; order Artiodactyla; family Eschrichtiidae; genus Eschrichtius; species Eschrichtius robustus. The sequence continues at coordinate 65,373,647 of NC_090828.1, forward strand.
AGGTGAATTCTATCAAACATTTAGAGAAGAGCTAACACCCATCCTTCTCAAACTCTTCCAAAAAATTGCAGAGGAAGGAACACTGCCAAACTCATTCTATGAGGCCACCATCACCCTGATACCAAAACCAGACAAAGATACTACAAATAAAGAAAATTACAGGCCAATATCACTGATGAATATAGATGCAAAAATCCTCAACAAAATACTAGCAAACAGAATCCAACAACACATTAAAAGGATCATACACCACGATCAAGTGGGATTTATCCCAGGGATGCAAGGATTCTTCAATATACGCAAATCAATCAATGTGATACACCATATTAACAAATTGAAGAATAAAAACCATATGATCATCTCAACAGATGCAGAAAAAGCTTTTGACAAAATTCAACACCCATTTATGATAAAAACACTCCAGAAAGTGGGCATAGAGGGAACCTACCTCAACATAATAAAGGCCATATACGACAAACCCACAGCAAACATCATTCTCAATGGCGAAAAACTGAAAGCATTTCCTCTAAGATCAGGAACGAGACAAGGATGTCCACTCTCACCACTATTATTCAACATAGTTTTGGAAGTCCTAGCCACGGCAATCAGAGAAGAAAAAGAAATAAAAGGAATACAAATTGGAAAAGAAGAAGTAAAACTGTCACTGTTTGCGGATGACATGATACTATACATAGAGAATCCTAAAACTGCCACCAGAAAACTGCTAGAGCTAATTAATGAATATGGTAAAGTTGCAGGATACAAAATGAATGCACAGAAATCTCTTGCATTCCTATACACTAATGATGAAAAATCTGAAAGAGAAATTATGGAAACACTCCCATTTACCATTGCAACAAAAAGAATAAAATACCTAGGAATAAACCTACCTAGGGAGACAAAAGACCTGTATGCAGAAAACTATAAGACACTGATGAAAGAAATTAAAGATGATACCAACAGATGGAGAGATATACCATGTTCTTGGATTGGAAGAATCAATATTGTAAAAATGACTACACTACCCAAAGCAATCTACAGATTCATTGCAATCCCTATCAAATTACCAATGGCATTTTTTACGGAACTAGAACAAATCATCTTAAAATTTGTATGGAGACACAAAAGACCCCGAATAGCCAAAACAGTCTTGAGGGATAAAAACGGAGCTGGAGGAATCAGACTCCCTGACTTCAGACTATACTACAAAGCTACAGTAATTAAGACAATATGGTACTGGCACAAAAACAGAAACATAGGTCAATGGAACAAGACAGAAAGCCCAGAGATAAACCCACGCACCCATGGTCAACTAATCTATGACAAAGGAGGCAAAGATATACAATGGAGAAAAGACAGTCTCTTCAATAAGTGGTGCTGGGAAAACTGGACAGCTACATGTAAAAGAATGAAATTAGAATACTCCCTAACAGCATACACAAAAATAAACTCAAAATGGATTACAGACGTAAATGTAAGGCTGGACACTATAAAACTCTTAGAGGAAAACATAGGAAGAACACTCTTTGACAAAAATCACAGCAAGATCTTTTTTGATCCACCTCCTAGAGTAATGGAAATAAAGATAAAAATAAACAAATGGGACCTAATGAAACTTCAAAGCTTTTGCACAGCAAAGGAAACCATAAACAAGACGAAAAGACAACCCTCAGAATGGGAGAAAATATTTGCAAACGAATCAATGGACAAAGGATTAATCTCCAAAATATATAAACAGCTCATTCAGCTCAATATTAAAGAAACAAACAACCCAATCCAAAAATGGGCAGAAGACCTAAATAGACATTTCTCCAAAGACGACATACAGATGGCCATGAAGCACATGAAAAGATGCTCAACATCACTGATTATTAGAGAAATGCAAATCAAAACTACAATGAGGTATCACCTCACACCAGTTAGAATGGGCATCATCAGAAAATCTACAAACAACAAATGCTGGAGAGGGTGTGGAGAAAAGGGAACCCTGTTGCACTGTTGGTGGGAATGTAAATTTATACAGCCACTATGGAGAACAATATGGAGGTTCCTTAAAAAACTAAAAATAGAATTACCATATGACCCAGCAATCCCACTACTGGGTGTATACCCAGAGAAAACCGTAATTCAAAAAGACACATGCACCCCAATGTTCATTGCAGCACTATTTACAATAGCCAGGTCATGGAAGCAACCTAAATGCCCATCGACAGACGAATGGATAAAGAAGAAGTGGTACATATATACAATGGAATATTACTCAGCCATAAAAAGGAACGAAACTGAGTCATTTGTTGAGACGTGGATGGATCTAGAGACTGTCATACAGAGTGAAGTAAGTCAGAAAGAGAAAAAACAAATATCGTATATTAATGCATGTATGTGGAACCTAGAAAAATGGTACAGATGAACCGGGTTGCAGGGCAGAATTTGAGACACAGATGTAGAGAACAAACGTATGGACACCAAGGGGGGAAAACTGCGGTTGGGTGGGGATGGTGGTGTGCTGAATTGGGCAATTGGGATTGACATGTAAACAGTGATGTGTATAAAATTGATGACTGATTAAAAATACATAAATAAATAAATAAATAAATAAAAGGGCAAAATACAAAAACAAAAAACAACGAGATGCCAATACATACATATTACAAATAACTAAAATCCAAAAATCAACTGCTGGTGAAGATGTGGAGCAACAGGAGCTTTCATTCTTTGCTGATGGGAATATAAAATGGTGCAACCACTTTGGAAGACAGTTTGGCAGTTTCTTACAAAGCTAAACATCGCTATGCTTTGTTAGATGGCATGGTAACCCCACACAAAATGTTTATGGCTACATACAAATGTTGATAGTAACTTTATTCATAATCACAAAAACTGAAAGCAACCAAGATGTCCTGCAATAGGTAAGTGGATAAACAAAATGTAGTAATCCATACAATGGAATGTTATTCAGAGGGGAAAAGTAAAAGTAATGAACTATCAAGATACACAAAGACAAATGCATAATGCTAGGTGAAAAAAGCCAGTCTGCAAAGGTTATATACTGTGTTATTCCATTTGTGTGACATTCTAGAAAAGACAAAACTATAGAGATAGTAGACAGATGAGTGGTTGCCAGGGGTTCAAGGTGGAGGGTGCTGAATAGGTGAGGCACAAGGGAATTTTTTGGGTGTTGAAACTATTCTGTGTGATATTATAATGGTGGATACAAGACATGACGCATTTCTCAAAACTCATAGCAATTTATAGCAGAAAGAGTGAATATACTAAACTAAAAACCAAAAATCACTTTGGGGGTTGGTGGATCTCAGGATGAAAGGTACATAAATATATACCTAGAAATAGCAATGATTATCTCTTGATTATGAAATTACATTGACTTTTTAAAGAAAGTTATTTTAATTATATAAAAATGGAAGGAATGGACACCATTATAAAATTTCCAAATCTTGCATGAGGCATTTCTTGGCTTACACAACTTCTACCACTCAAAATGCAGGCTTGCAGAGACTTCTCCAGTTTCCCATCATCACGCAAGTATAACACGTTTTACGCCTTCCTCACCCTCTCCAAGTGAGTTCCTGCAATCAGAGCCACTGCACACCTCACTCATTTCTGTCCACATCTCCAAAAATTGTAAAACAGGAAATAGTCTTCCTCCTATATGTTGCTAACTCTTACCACCTGGGGCCATTGTCACCTATCTACCAAGTAAGTTCTTTCTAGGCTGCCAGTTTGCTTCTACTGCATAGCAGCAAACAGCAGATGCCAAGGTCATCCATGCTTTCCTTGGCTCCTGAGCTGCTGAACGTCTCCCTGCTCTGATCCGTCCTGACTGCCCAGCTGCTTTTGGCAGGGAGGTCCTCACTTCATCCGACATGTCCCCTTAACTCAGAGTATATAGGATTCACTTGATTTTTCTTCTATTTTACTCTTAGCTCTTAAAAATGATGGAGATTTTCAGGTTGAAATGTTAGAATACACTCCCACTATTACTGAGAGCTCTGTGGCTCCAGAATCACTCATCACATCTTTAAGACTAAAACCTTTTTTGGTGACCTGTCATTTTTTATGAGTGTATTTTTAGAAAACTATCAAGGAAAAAAAAAATGTGTCTCATTGCTGCATCTACCTCCTCTTTCTTTTATTTGTTTTGTTTTGAAAGAATTATTAATGCTACCATCAAGGTTTCCATCAATAAAATTTTTCAAAGGAGATATGAAGGAGCAGGTGTCATTTTTTGGAACATGCAAAGGGCAATCTAGATACTATTCTATTCTCTCCCTCTCCTTGGCAACCTCTCAAAACCTCTCATCCCTTTATTTCCAAACATTTCCTGGACAGATAATTCTAGTCCTATCGATGTCCTTAGGCAAGAAATCATGAACTGTCAACCCCATTGTGGACTCTTTCTGGTCTTCATACTTGTTTTCTCTGGCCACTCAGTGTCTTCAAACAATTTAAAATGCTATCCCTTACGGGCTTCCCTGGTGGCGCAGTGGTTGAGAATCTGCCTACCAATGCAGGGGACACGGGTTCGAGTCCTGGTCTGGAAAGATCCCACATACCGCAGAGCAATTAGGCCCGTGAGCCACAGCTGCTGAGCCTGCGCGTCTGGAGCCTGTGCTCCGCAACAAGAGAGGCCACGACAGTGAAGAGGCCCGCGCACCGCGATGAAGAGTGGTCCCCGCTTGCCGCAACTGGAGAAAGCCCTCGCACAGAAACGAAGACCCAACACACCCAAAAATAAGTAAATAAATTTATTAAAAAAAAAAAAAAAGCTAGCCCTTACAGTTTGGGAGATTTAATATAAAAACTCAAATTTCTGGCTTATCCCTTTTGTAAAGGGGATTATCTCTCCGCACTGTGTCCACATTCTCCAAAGCAACAATGGCCTAGTCCTGAGAAGAAGCTGCCCTTTCCGATGAGTGAAGGTGAGTTTTTAGTCCGTGGCCTACAAACATTTCTCCCACTAAGAGCAGCATGATGACTGCTAGCAAGCCTCACAAACCTAATTTTACCTCCAACAAATAAAGAATTATTTAAAGTGTTATCATCATTCTCATGATCCTGCATTACGGAATCAATATAGTTCTTACTGCCTTATACTCCCTCCGTATGTGAATCATAACATGATGAGGTAAGTATATCGATCATATCAATAACATGACACCATCATTCACACAAGAAAACACCCTCATAACCCTCCACCTACACCTCTTCTACTTCTACACTTAACCCCCAAGTTATCTGGGGACCTGTATATTGTAAATACAGTTTAATAAAAACATTCAGTTGTGAATTTAGTGATAGAAGCTCAACAAATCTTCTTCCTTACCGAAAAAGTAGGTAAGAACTGCTAATTCCTGCCTCCATACACAACAATGTGGCTTTTTCAAACTTTTAAGGATAGGAATAATCCTTTGGTCTTAGGAACCAAAAAACTGGTGCAACTCCAAATAAAAGTAACAAATCTATTTAACTGCTCTACACTAATTACACTGTTCAGACTAATTTTGTCAATTCTAATAACCACCTTTGACATCTACAAAAGCAACCTGTACGCATTTTGTGTAAAAAAACGTGATCTCATATGCCTTTATGAGAAGCTTAATGCCCACAGTAACGTTCATCCACTCAGGCCAAGGAATAATGACTTCAAGCTGACCCCAGTTTGCCGCAGGCCCTACCGCTCCCCTTTGTCCCTGCCAGGGGAGGTGAGTGATAGTTACTGTTCATGACTGAGCTCGCTTTCTGTACCCAACGTGCTTGTCATATTTAGAAGTCCTGCTTGGCTCCGCGGGCATTTGTGCGTGCTACCCTTTACTGTGTGTCCTTAAACCTGGAAGAGAGAGATAAGCAGTGGACTAAGTCTGTACAGTTTCTATGTCCTGTGCCTCTGGACCACTCTGTGCTTCAGTCTTAAATCCAAAATTTGAAAGAAGTAGAAATGTGTTCGACTTCTTCACTGTCATTCAAAATGATGAATGTCTGTAGGAAAGATGATAATGATGGATCAACATCTAAATTGCCCTTTTGTTTGTTTCTTTCTGCTGTGAAATGTCTGGTGAATCCAGGAATTTTTCTTTATTATTTTACTCACAAGGAAAAGTTATAGAGCAGTGGAGAGAAAGATTTGTAATTAGAAGACATGGTATTGTATTTTAAATCTGTAATTCACTAGCTGTGTACCTTGGGGCAAGCCACTAAACTCTTATGAACACATGCATAAACTCATCTATAAAATGGATATAATATCTCCCCTATCTCTTTCACAGGACTGTTTTAAGGCTCAAGTATGATTATGAGTATGAAATGCTTTAAAGAGCATGAAACTGTTAATATAAGGGATTGTTTTTAAATGGAAAATAGACTCTCATATGTTAATAATGGGATGAAATTCAGATATTTGCCTAATTTTTATATTCTTTTGACTATCTATGTTAGACAGAATAATGTCCCCCAAAGACATACACATCTTCATCCTCAGACCCTTTGAATATATTATTTACATGGCTAAAGGGACTTTGCAAGTGAGATGAAGTTAAAGGTATTGTAATGGTGTGCTTATCCTGGATTGCTACTATGCTGGCATACATGAGCCAAGAATTGCAGGAGGGCTCCAGAAGCTGAAAAAGGATAGGAAACTGATTTTCCCCTAGAGCCAATGGAAGGAACACAATCCTGTTGAAATCTTGATTTGGGTACTTCTGACCTCCAGAAAGAAAAGGTTATAAGTTTGTGTTGTTTTAAGTCACTAAGTTTGTGGTTATTTGTTATAGCAGCAATAGGAAACTCACATATCCTCGTAACACACAGGTACAAATTTTAAAGAATAATACTTAGTACAAAGGTACTGAACAATAGATGCGGTTGGGTGTCTGAAAGTCTGGACTTCATTTTATCTCATTACGTCAGAGGTTCAGATATATGCATGTTTTTATTTTCTTCCTGGGCCCAAAGTTGCCTACATTTCCCGGGCTCCCTTAGGTAGGTGTGGCTATATCACTGAGTTCTGGACAATGAAATGCAGGCAAAAGTGATGTGCCCCATTTCCAGGCCTGGCCCATAGAAACCTCCCACTGGTGGGCCTCACTCCCCTTTACCTCTCTGTCTGCCAATTCAGGACACTCCAGGGCCTCAGAGGAGCGTAGAGCCACAACCAACGCGGGAAGACTGAGTTCCTGAAGGCCTTTTTGGAGCAGAGTTTCTTCCTCTCCAACTCAAAGCGGCTTGTGATAGGAGCAAGGATTAAACCGTTCTTATCTTAAACCACTGAGATTTCAGGGTGTGTCTGTTACGCCTGGAGTTACTGTTGGTAACCAATATGTTCCTCTAACTGCCTTCTTGGCTTCTAGGGTTTCAATCCTAGAACCTGAACCAGTCTGTTTTCACTGATGGAACGAACCCCAGTTACACTGCTAAACCCTTTGCTTTTCCTTCATCTGTTCATTATCACTCACATTTCAATGAAAAGCATAAATAAAAACAAAAAACAAAAACATACTTCTAAGCTGTTTCCCTGGATAATTTTCTCTTTTACTATTTCCCACATACCTCTACTTCTCAGATCTCCCAGATTAGGTTTAAGCATACTTTTTTTTTTTTTTAATTTACTTATTTATTTTTTTAACATCTTTATTAGAGTATAATTGCTTTACAAGGGTGTGTTAGTTTCTGCTGTATAACAAAGTGAATCAGCTATATGTATACATATATCCCCATATGTCCTCCACCAGCCACTTTTTTTTTTTTTAATCAGTCATCAATTTTATACACATCAGTGTATACGTACTAATTTTTGTCCAGTGTTCCCATGGTCTCTCATAATTTATTGTGATCTGCCACTTTCTAGATAGGTGACCTTGGGAAAGTAGTTTAACTTCTTCAAGACTTAAGTTCTTTTCATAGAGATAATAATACCTTATCTCAGAAGTATATTACTAAAACCAAATGAATCTCAATCAGTTACCTCAATTACAAAAGCATGATACTTAAATATATGCCCTATATTTTAAGTATCAAATGGATATTAATAGATCTTTATTTTGAAAGATCTATTTACTTTGGCAAAATATAGGCATCCCCATGAGTTTCTTCCCTCCTTTCCTTCTTCCTGCTCCCCTTACTCTCTATTATCAGCTATATTTGGGAACAAAGATCTGAAGGTGCTTCTGCAACGTGCTATCATTCGCTGTCCACGGGAACCTATGCCATTCATTGGTCCATTTATTCATTCGTTCGTCTATCAAGAATTAACTGAGCACTCATCGTGTGCTGGCCTTAAGGGAGACAGAGGCAGGATGCCACAGCTAATGAAAAAGGCTGGAAAAGGCGGCGGTGTGGGAATAAGTGGCTACCTACCCTGAGGGCAGGAGAGAGATGAAAAGGAAGACCACAGGGAATGTCTTTAGACGGATCTTGTAGAAGATTGCCATTTAAAGCAGAAGCAGCAGAAATCCAGGCTATGTCATTTATGCTCACAATTCCCTTCCTTCTGCCTTGGAATAAAAATATCAGAGGAAATTACTCTGTAAACGTGGCCATTATGTTCTACTTCTGCTGATAATTGAAGTTCGTTCTTACTCCCCGAGGACACAAGTGAAGGTGGAAGGGAGCTAGCGGTCCGGGTAGGTTGGAGACGCCAAGCCTGGAACTGAACATTTTCTGTAGGCAATCTCTTCGTGGGTAATTGAAAGTGGGCTCTTTGAAATGCTAGTGATTTAATAACTTTCTTATGAATTAAAAAATAGGCACGTGCTCTTCCTTTCTTCTTTATAACGTAGCCATTTACACATCTTCCAGTGTTGGAAGTATTTCTAGCTTAAATATTTCAGAACTTTGAAACTTAAAAGGTTTGGTATTTAGGGCGAATAGTTCTTGTCCTGTTTCACATAACCAAGGCTGAACATTTCACGTCCTGACATTTCCAGGCACAGGGACAAATGCTGCCATGTTTTACAGCCACACGGAGAGTGAGGTAATTACTAGCAGCAGAGGCGTTGATGTCTTTCTCTAAGTTATTCACAGTCTTCAGGTCCCACATGTGCTGATTCCTACCTGACATCTCCTCTCTGCCACATTCAATTGCTTTTGTTAATTTCATCGATTTTAAAAAGAGCGGTTCTGCTTGCTGCTTGCCTTTAAGGTAGGCGGGGGGATTGATATATTTCCTTCACTTCCATTCCCTGAGGTTGATGACATTTTCTATAAGTAATCTTATTTTTTTCTCTACTTTGCATTATAAATGTGTCTTTCTAATGTACAGGCATAAGTCCCTGGTTGTAGTCATGTAATAATATACGTGTGTGTATGTGTGTATACAAACACACAAATGCACATAGAAACACACACAAAATGTGATGTGCATATACATTGTACATGTGTATATTCTTTGTAATATATAAATTTATATAGTTATAGGCACATTACTGGTGCATACTTGTGTTCATATGTATATATGTGATCATTTCATGTATATATTTTTACACACACAATGAAGGGTTGAGAGGCCAGATGGAGGTGGAAAAGCCATAGTTAATGGACTTTTTAGTCAGTTAGGTCTAATTTCAGTCTGTGCTTTGGCACTCACAAGCTGCATAACTTGGTTAAACTCAGTCAAGAAACTTAACCTCCCTAATCCACAGGCCCTTCACCAGGAATAATGAAACTTTATCTCATGTCATACCCATGGAACACTTGTGAGGAGTAAATGAGATCAGGGACCACAGTGTTGTCCTTGCTGTGAGCTTGGAACACAGCAAAAGATGAACGCTACCTGCTACTAATTTATATTATTTTTGTATGGACATGCATAGCTGTTTTCTCTAATAAATGGCAATTAGTTCCCTGCCTATCTGTAATTTCTGGTTAAATAATGGTTAATCCAGACCTTTTTTTTTCTCTTTTCAATTCTTGTTAAAATCTTCCAAAACCAATGGACTCCGCAGGTTATCTAAGTTCATTAAAATCATCAACACACTAAATTTCTACACATATTGAAATTATGTGTTTATGTAAAAACTAATAAATTGTTTTTTCGGCCAAATCATGTGTAGGACCTTGATGGAGCAATAGATGTTTCATTTGGTTCTAGAACATTAGAACATTAGTGTGTGTGCATACACATGTATATGCACACATAGATGTACATGTACACATAAGTGATATATACACACACACACACGCATATATATATATCACAATTATATATAATGATAAATGCAAGAGCAAAAAATAAAGTCAGAAAATGAAATTTAAATTCTTGGTAGCAAAATCACAACAAACCTTTCACAGAGACTGTTTGGATGGAGGAAAGGGTATGGGACTTCAAATAATAACTCTTTTTCATGTCTTTGTGTCACAGTATTAAATGTGTGATCTTGGGCAACTCAAAATCTCTAAATCTTGTTTTCCTCAAATATAAACTAGGAATTCTAAGATCTCTTTCATTTCTAATTTACTGGGTTATCTTGGGATAAATATGTAACCTCTCTGAGCCCCAGTTTCTTTATATGTCAGATGAAGTAAAGATTTACATACAGTATAGGGTTTTTGTGAAGACTGAGATAAATCATATTGACATGCTTTATAAATTATAAGAGAACTGCATAAACTTCTATAGCTAGTAAAAATAATAGAGGTATTACCATATGAATTCTTATACTTTAAATAAGTTCCTTTAAAATTCCATCTTTAACATCGTTTTATTTATATGTGGGTATACTTTTTGAAATGTGACCTCCAAATCAAATACTTATCATCATTCCAGCCTTTAACTATCCAACCAAAATGTTCTATACAAGTTATTGTACAGAAAAAGGTAACTACTAATACATGGGAAAATATACACTTTAAAGCTATTGTAATGTATATTAATACAGATTTCACATATATGTATGAGTGTATTTGTATGAATGACTTTGTCTATCCTTAGGTACTGGTTTAATTTTGTCAGTCTTTAAGAAAATAAACATGTTTTCCTGTAAAAATCTGTCTAGCACTATTTGTAATAAAGAAGTCTACCCATTCAGCCATTGTTCTAGAAAAATGCCCAATGGTGCCATTGACATTTAGATAGGCAATCTGGGAGTACAACTGCAGTTCTCTTGGAAGTATTGCTTTTAAATATCGTCAACATGGTGTGCAGTTGATACTTTGTGTATAATCCAAAAATCATTCCAGAAGATATCCTTATCCATTTCCATATGTAATTCTAATACAGTGTGTACAGTGGCTCAAGTTTTAGATTTAAATAGTGATTGGCTCTTTCAATTTTTTCAAAATTTATTAAATGCCTACCATATGTCAAACTTTTTGGTGGGACTTGAGGAAATGTGGAGAGTCAAATCAGACCCAGTCCTGTCTTTATAAAGCTTTCAGTCGGTATGGGAGGGATGGGGTTGAGTGCTAATTGCACTCACCAAATAATTTATAAAAAACACATAAAACTACAAACGTGATTTGTGCTAGGAAGAAAAGATAAGAGAGTTATTTAAGCAGTAAAAATCAATTGGATTTGGTGAAAGATTTTAATTGTGAATGGATGAAATAGTAAGAGTATAAAATATGAGTCCTAGTTTTTTAGCAACTGGATGGCTAATGGAGTCTGAGATAGGAAATAGAGGAAGAGACCCAAGTTTGAGGCTGGAGGTGGGGAGTGGGTGATGCTCTGATTTGGACATGCTGGATTTAAGATGCCATTGAAACACCCAAGAGAAACTGTCAAACAGGCAGTTGTCTATATGATTCTAGTGTTCAGAGGAGAGCTCAGGGAAGGTGATATAAATTTGACAGTTATCAATATTAAAGAGATAATTGAAGCCTTGGGCATAGGTAAAATTGCTAGGAATCATATAGATGAGGAAATAAAAGAGATTAGTATAACGTTTTGAGTAGCTATAATATGGTTACAAGAATTATGTTAATGGGCGTGCATTTGCTTACAAGTGCTATATCTATGTCGTCAACAACAAACCAATGAAGGTATTAACAAAAAAGAGAGTAAAATGCATAACCTGAATATTACAGTTGGTAACATAAATGTTATCCATTTGATAATAAATATCCAAATAATGTTGTCATTAACTTATAACAAGTACGTATTCAGTGTTGGTGATTTTGCCAGCAGTAAGATTAAATGTGTTGGCTTGCTAAAAACAGGCTGAACAGCATTGAAAAGTGCTGATATTGATATTTTTTTAATAATTTGGATACTAGCTATTAAACACATACTCATACACTCACATTCACACATACAAACATGTACACTTACAGTATGAAATTCAGGGATTAAGATTTTTTTAAGACTTTAAAAAGAACTAGGGTATGGCATTTAATAATTTTTTTTCCATTATTTGTTCTTAGACATTGCCAGCTTAATTGTGTTTTATGTATCATCTCAGTTACAAAATCCCTGAAACTTTTATCGAACAAGAACTATTTTAGGTTAGATAGAGTTCAGGAAATAACGAATTATTTTGGAATTGGCTTTTTAACTAATTTGTTTGAGGAAATTTCTATATGGGAAATATAGAAAGGTTTGTTCACCAGAAATATCCGTTAACCAGTTTGTCCTGCTCCTAAAAGAAAGAGTTTAATGGAGATGAAAGGAACACCATGAGAATTAATAAATAAACGTCTGCCACCATCTTACAAAACATGTGGTAAATGAGAGGGTGGATACAGTAGTTGTCATTACCAATTATTGTCTCTGTGAAACTTTTAAATCTTCATTCATCAGAAATCATGTGTGGGATGGGTCCAAGTGCAGCCGGACACCTCCTCTTTTTTCCCCCAAAGAACCTTGTGCTCCTAAAGGACATGCTGGAAAGGTCACAGATCACACTGCATGCAATGCTCAGAGCACAGCCTGTACCTACAAGCCTGTTCCCTCTGTATCAGGGTACACGCAAACTTTTGCTGGAACTGCTTAGCTTTGGTGTTGGTGTGTCAGTGGCTCTTGGGAACATCCTCAGCTTTCTGTATTTCAGACTCCATGGGGCAAGGGTCAGGGTCCTTCTACTGTAGCATGAAGTGAGTTGACACTGCCCATGTTGGCTATGGAGTGGATCCACCAGCCATGGGGGACCAATGCATTGTAAGGGGCTGGATCTTGCACACACTCTCTCCCCTCCTGCTGTAAGTAAACACTATACAACTAGAGGCTTGCAGTGCTCTCACTCTGACTCTGAATATAAGACTTGCTTCGGCCATTAGAATGAGGCAGAAGTAAATGGTGTGCCAGTGTTTCTCCTTCCTCTCTTTTACTTCTGCCATCACCATGAGAAGGGCATGCTCAGAATCACATGCTCAGGTCACAGGAGAAGGATGAATCACCTACTACAGAGCTGTCCCAGCTAAGCACAACCTAGAATACCGCTCCCAGAAGACTTGCTGATACTTGAGTGAGGCCAGCCAAGACCAGCAGAAGCACCCAGTTGAGTTGGGGTGAGGCATCTGCATCATCTTTGAGTGAGAGTTTAAGTGTTAACCTTTAATAGGGAGGAATGGGCCACTTCCATAGGCTCAGGTCCTTCAGAGGAGTCTGGGGTTTCAATATTTTTGGTTGCATCAGCCAACTTATCTCTATCCATGTTCTGGATCCCATTCTTTTCCAAACAAGTCCTTGACCTTGGCAAGAACTTTAACCTTCCATGGGGCTCAGCTACTCTTACAATTAAACCACATTTAGCCTTTTATTGTTGATTAATAGTTTCTGTGTTCTGTTAATTTTTCCCCCCAGAGTGACAGGGTTTAACAATGGCCACTCAGTTCCATTTTCATTGCAGTAATTGCTATTTCTCCTACACATCTGAAATATCTGATATATGGTACCAGCTAGGGATTTGCTTCAATCAGTATAGCCATTCTAGTTCAACAATGCTGGGATTTTTAACAATTGCACTGCCATCTTGTGCCCAGTGTCAGGCAGCAAATATTTCAGCTCCAAAATATCATGCCAGTGTCTGCTTTCTTGGGCCACTCCTAGCACCAGCTGGTCCAGGTTGGGTTCTCAAAGACATTGATTCTGAGACAGAGATTAATGTTGGGGATGTTTTATCAGGGTGTGCTCTTGGTTCCAAGGGCAGGGAAGGGATGGGGAAGAAGGCAGATTGGGCAGAAGGAGAAGTTGAGTTGTGTTGCAGGCTCAGTAGAGACCTCAGCCAACCTTACAGGGAGATTGACACTGGAGTGACCCTTCAGAGTTGTGCCCGGTTGTCCTTTCATTGATCATTACTGAATACAGTCCACGTTGAGGGAAGTGGCTCTCTTTTGCTAAACCAATCCTGGCAGGGGTCTGAAAGAGAAGAGGTTTCTGTGGGCAGTACTTCCAGCGTCTGGGGAAGTAAATCCTTCATTCCTGCAGGGGGAATCTTGGCTGTGCAGAGTAGAATCCACAACCACATAATTACATTGAAGTAAATCATGATTATAGCAAAATGAAGACAGTTTAGCTTTCAAATCCCCAAATTTCCCACCTGTTTATTTACTACTACTTTGAAGTCTTCCAGTTTAAGAGAACTCTTTGTGGTTATACATTTTCCTGGGTTGGTTTCCTCTGCATCCATAAGCATCAGCTGTAATTAGTGGTTGTTTTTTTTTTTAATGTTTTTTATTCCAGTCTGAGAGCTTATATGGAAGGTACCATGATTTATTCTTTTTAAAATTTATTTATTTATTTATTTATTTATTTATTTATTTATTTATGGCTGTGTTGGGTCTTCGTTTCTGTGTGAGGGCTTTCTCTACTTGCGGCAAGCGGGGGCCACTCTTCATTGCGGTGCGCGGGCCTCTCACTATCGCAGCCTCTCTTGTTGCGGAGCACAGGCTCCAGACGCGCAGGCTCAGTAGTTGTGGCTCACGGGCCTAGTTGCTCCGCGGCATGTGGAATCTTCCCAGACCAGGGCTCGAACCCGTGTCCCCTGCATTGGCAGGCAGATTCTCAACCACTGCGCCACCAGGGAAGCCCCCATGATTTATTCTTAAAAAGAAAAATCACTGTGCTAACACATACCAAGGGTTCCATAATATTTGTGGAATGGCTGTTGACTAGGGCACCACAGTCTATATTTGTCAGGCTTTCTATCCATCAGTTTACTTTCTACAAAGAGGTACTGTATTAAAAGATAATGATAATGATCACATTTTAGATAATCTACGACTATTACTTTCCCTCTATCACTTCATTTGCATACAAATACCTAAAGTTTTAAAATTTCTCATAATATTTAAGGGGGGAAATATCCATGGTAAATGAACCTTGTTAGGTAGCTTAAATTAGCCTTTCCAAAGGACTCCATCAAATCTGAGATTAAATTACTTTTAGATTATATATTTTTCTAAAAATATTTCTTGTCTTCTATTAGAGATAATTTCCATGGGACTGAGACTCCAAATTCTTCAGTACCTCTCATGTGCTCTCATGGCTCTTATTTTGAATCTGAGTATTACGTTCATGGCCTATTTCTGAACTCCATGTAAATTCAATTTTTCTAAAGTAAGATTTTATATTACTGTTAATACCTGCAGATTTTTAAACTTTTACATTAGATATGGAAATCACCCTTGGTTCTCAATAGCATTTCCAGAGAGGAGAAAATGTATTGCACTTCTCTTTCACTGCAACATCTGTGACTGTCTTTCTATAAGTTCATTTTCTTAGCACTGGGAAAACTTTTCTCCTCCTCAGTTGGATAGTAGCTAGTAGTCAGTTACTAAAACATAGCAGAGAAAGTATTATTTTTCTATCTTCCAGTTCCTTAAAAAATTAATGTGCCTTTAGAAATTACTCTAGAGATGTTAATAGAGAATTGTTAGTCTGGGGGAAAATATGGCAGATGCACATGTTGGTTGCACATTTGGGACTGGGTAGTAGGTGTGCATTCTGCAGTATTATTGCACTGTGGGAAAACCATTGTCCTAAACCAAAGAATGTGCTGCCTAGAGTTCCAAATCTCTCACAAGGGTTGATTGTGTGGAAGCTGAAAAAGATAATTCAGCACAGTCTTCTGGGTAACAGAACATTTTTATAAGATTCATTGGAAGGTCCAATCTTGAAAAAATAATGCAAAACCCCTTACATGCTAAGCTCTGCCATCATACAGCCTCCTCTGGTAAAGCACTTGGTCTATCCTGAGCCCATTTTGATTCCTTTGAAAGAGAATTATTTCCCTGGAAACATTAATTTTTATAGCATAAATCTATATATGACATAGTTCTGTGATATAAACCCCAAGTGAAAAATTATTGGGAAGTTGTTTCATAATATTAATAGATGTATTTTAAAAAGACTCAAGGTGAAAGGTGATTACTGCTGTTATGGACTGAATTGTGTCCCCCTAAAATTAATATGTTGAAGTCCTAAACCCCAGTATCTGGAAAAGTGACTACATTTGGAGGTTGGGTCTTTGAAGTGGTAATTAATGTAAAATGAGGTCACTAAGGTGGGCTCTAATCCAATATGACTGGTGTCTTTATAAGAGGAAGAAATCTGGACACAGACCCATACAAAAGAAAGACCATGACAGAAAGAAGATGACCATTTGTAAGCCAAGTAGAGAGGCATCGGAAGAAACCAACTTGCCAACTTGATCTTGGACTTCAGCCTCCAGAATTGTGTGAAAATAAATTTCTGGTTGTTTAAGCTATTCAGTCTGTAGTACTTAGCTATGGCAGCCCCAGCAAACTGATACCCTGTCTGCAACAATAAGAAAACTTGCTGTATTTTGGATTTGTGTGTTTATCTGAACTTTAGTTCCTAAAGCTTGCTATTTATTTAGTTGAAAGATTTTGTCATAGAGTGAAACAATACTCAGTACTAAATAAAACAATATTTGGACTTCTAAGTATATCTGAATTTTTAAAAACTCTTACATGTCATCTAAGGAAGGTGATGAAGTCAATAATTAAGATATTTCTGATAAAGAAGATTTTAAAACAATATGTTGTTGATTGAATGAAGGGTAAACAGAAGAACAATTCATATTTTTCTATTGTTTTCCCTGATGTGTACCTTAGCTTATTTTAATCCCAAGTTTTAACATAACTGAACAGTGGACTGGGCTACCAAGATTGAGTGGGCAGAGTCCCAAGGTAGAATTTTTATAAAGAAAGGCACTTTTGTAGAAGCACAGCTGACATTAAGAAACTATATCTTAAGATACTATGTCATGATCATTCATAAATTACTTTTTCTCTATGGAAACATTTGTGTAATTTCAGCATATATGATCATAGGTATAATGCTGTGTCTTTAAGAATATATGAAGAGTAGTGTAAAAGTGCAGTAATTCAATTTAAACAATAATGTTGCTACTGTAGCCCCACAGCTTACTATTTTCTTGGCAGACTCTCACAGTATTCAATTAAATTGAGTAAAAATGTCCCCACAAAAGGTATATGTTGAAGCCCTATCCCCCAGTGTGACTGTATTTAGAGGTAGGGCCATTATAGAGGTAATTAAGGTTAAATGGGGTCCTCGGAGAGGGGCCCTAACCCAATAGGACTAGTGTCTTTACAGGAAGAGGAAGAGACATCAGCAGTGCACCTGCACAGAGGAGAGGCCACATGAGGACAGAGTGAGAGGGCAGCCATCTGTAAGTCAAGGAGAGGCGCCTTAGGAGAAACCAATCCTGCTGACACCTTGGTCTTGAACATCCAACCTCTAGAACTGTGAGAGTAAATTTCTCTTGTTTAAGCCATCCACTATGTGGTACTTTGTATGGCAGCCCTGGCAAACTAATGTCTCAGGTATCTGTTGAGAACATACTAACAAGAGAGAATTGTTATAATTTCTAAAAAGAGCGAGTTTTCAACACTGCATTTTGGTTTGGACAGGCAATGGTTTGTGCTTATGTAGGAAAATATGAGATAAGGCCTGTTTCATATACGTACATTCTATATCACCAGGAAGCGGCTCATTTATATTCATGTTAGTTTTCTTCTTAGAATCATCAAATGTATTTGAGGAAAGGCAAATTCAGCAGAAAATTCAGAAGCCAAATCTTCTGTTTTCCTAACAGAAAAAATTAATATCCAGTAATTAGGATAAGAAAAAAATCTGACAAAATGTAGTGATATCGCTTGTATGTTTATCAATTGCATATAGTAAGCAATTAAAAATGCAATTGGCATAATTTATTTAAGTAACTTCTAAAACCTTTCCAGTTCATTTGATTTCTGAGTATGGACTCCACATTAATTTGAAGAAAACTGGTATTTTTCATTACATGTTTATAGACATGTTCCATGATAGTTTAATGTAGGTAATTAATTAAAGAACCACAGTAGTCTTTGTATCTTTACAAAAAGAGCAAAAAAGAGAAAGAATATTTTATATTTTCTAACAATACTGCGGCTTTGGTTTAGTATTTAATTTTTCCAGGTGTGTGTGTGTGTGTGTGTGTGTGTGTGTGTGTGCATGTGTGTATTAAATACTTGGCCCAAGACAAATACTTCCTAAATCATGGAAAACATACATACTTAGAATGACAATATATATGGAAAATAGAAACACAAGTGTTTTGGTTTGCACCCCAGGTGATTTAATTTTATTTCAGCAGAAATTATAGAGGAAGTTTTAGAACAGTGATAAATACAGCAGTATAGAATGTCACCAGTGATGTTATCTGGCATGTTGAAAAACAGAGCAATATACTTAAGTGCCGTTTGACAGGAAAACAGAGCCGTGTTGTTTCATCTCTTCGTTCCATTCAGATTCAAACCAATTATGAAAAACAACACATAGTGTAATACAAGGAATATTCCATTGTGATAGACATGAGATTTCTGAACGTTTACAATTTCAACAAAAGGTTATCAGAATCCCCAAAGTCCTATTTCAGGGCATTGATATTTCTCGGTGCCTGAGCGCAGACTGCAAGTGGCCAGAGATGTTTCACTCAGTGTCACTGTAGCACCTGTTCCTTTTAATTTGCTCTTCCACCGTGAGTTGTTCAAACTGGACCTCCACCGTGGGAAATGGAGGCTCAGTTGTAAATTCACTGCTTGAAGCATCAAAACTTGTGTTTCCATTAATATGTGCTGCTCCTATTGTTTCACCATGCCAATGTTTGATGTCCTTCTCCAATTCTCTTAAATACAAACATGGCATATTTTTAATTTGATCTACAGAATCTATTAAATTACTCTTAAAAATGTTCTCATTCTTCTTGGAAAAAGCAGCAATTTTCACAGTGTTAGAAAAGAAGAACTGTAGGTTTTTGTTATTTGAGTGGTTTCCTTTGATATTTAAGATATTTGTATCAGAAGAGGACATTGACTTTTTCCCCTTTACTATGATCCTGTCATTGAGGCCTGACTTGGGGACAGACTGCATAGGACTGCCAGCAGTAGCTCTGTCAGTCTGTTTATCAAGAGCCATAGCCAGTACATTCCCCGAGTAGGTCTTTTCAGATTCAAATATACCAAGTAACTCTGAGATTCTAGAAGCATTTTCTAAGTTTTCAGTTTGATATTCATTTGCAGTGTAGTGCGCTTCACTTGACAGTGGCAATAGATTAGGAAATTCTAAAATAGATGTCTTCTGCCTGCAATTATTCAGATATGACGCTGCTATATAATTGTTATTATTATTCTTATTCAAATTCTCTTTAGGACTTTCTGGCACCACCTCATCATCAGTGTTAGTAACCTGTAAAACTTCTGTACCATCAGGTTCATTAGTTTTTTCATTTTTCTCCTTCTCAGCACTCTGCACAACCACATTACTGTTGTCATGAAGATCCATTTCACTTTTCCTCTTATTCTTTGTATCTTTGGGCTCATTCAGCTTGTCTTGCACATTCTTATTTCCTTCCTTCTTCTCATCTTTTCTTGCTTCATACATTTCCATTTCTTTGATTCCTGTAACATCCTCTTTCTGACACATGTGGATGGGCTGCAGACATGGCTGCAGGAAAGAAATGTTATCTTGTTCTTGTCCTTTATTTTCCACAGTTTTCATGTGTTCTATCAGTGACTCACTTTTAAATTCAGCAGATGTAGAGGTTGTCATTTCCGGTGGCCATTTAGGTTTACTCATTTTGAGCTCCTCCTCAAGGGGGAAGGCTTTCTTAGGCATCTCCCTTGAAGGGGGCCAAATGATTTTTAATTTTCCCCTCTCCCCACATTTTCTCAAGTCATCCCTTTGCCCTTCACTGTTACCAGCATCTAAATGTTTATTAAGCTCTCCAAGCATGGGGGTATTTTCTGCATTGTTTTTACACATATTTGGTTCTTCATTGGGAGTAAAGTCAACTGAGCTGCTTTGATTTTTGCAATTCCATCGATCTTTATGCTGTTTGTGTCCAAAACCTTCATCATAATTTCCTTTAGATTTGAAAAGTTGTTTAAAGTGAGGTTTACAATATATTTGTCCATGAAGCGATGCATAATTTCCCAAACTGCCAAAAAGAAAAAAAAAAATTTAACGTTCTAAATATACACTGCAAATTCATAAGGAATTAGGGAATTGATTATTTCAAGAATGAGTCAGAGATTCAGCACAGTTAACCTACTGGCAATAGGAATGTGCTTATTAATTGAACATTCCTGTTAGATAATAGTCACCACTAATGCCCTACATGATACTTGTCTCGGAGTATTTACAATTTCATGCTGTATGTCAGGTATTGGTATAATAGGTATTATAGTGTAATGCATATGTAGTTATAGATGGTGTAAAATGATAGGACTAAGTCTTTGCTAACTCAGTGGATTGTGTGAGGGGTTTCAGTTTTCAATAAATCCTGAATAGCATACATGCAAAAATCAACTATT
Source organism: Eschrichtius robustus (assembly GCF_028021215.1). NCBI lineage: Eukaryota > Metazoa > Chordata > Mammalia > Artiodactyla > Eschrichtiidae > Eschrichtius > Eschrichtius robustus. The sequence goes on from NC_090828.1 coordinate 65,394,434, forward strand.
TGAGCTTCCTTGTTAACTGGATTTTGAATGAATTGGAAAGCTTGCCTATGCAATTTTTTTTATCTTGTCTCTTTGGAGAGATTAACAAATAGAATGCCTGTTAAAATTAAAATCAAATTTAGTCAAAGGCAGCAGCACCATTTTTTGAATATTTCTGAACCTCCACATAAAAACAGAAAGCAAAACTTAAAACCCATGGATAAAATTACAACAAAACTAGGTGACAAGGTATCCTCACCAATCCCAAAATACAAGGAGGTAAGGACAAACCAACAACAGCTACAAGACTAACATAATAGTTGCATCTGTATGGGTGACAGTAGAGGGAGAAATGAAGGTGTCTAATGGACCTGACAATACGAGACCACAAAATAGGCAATCATTATTTCCTGGAAAGTGTCACATGCCAGTCAGAGAGCAGCAGCTGAAATTGGGAGGGGTTTTGCCCGTTTCAATAGCCAGTGAGTGCGAAGGCCCTGTGGTAGGAAAGACTGAAGAGGCTGGCGAAATCAAACTCAAAACTGACCCACTGAGATCCCCTCTTAGAACAAGACTCTACCCTGAGAAAAACAGTTATGGGAGCGGAATCAAAATTGAGTTGGATAGTGATGACAGAAATGAAAAGAAGGTCCCAATCAACATGGGGGAGAGGATCCAAGGCAGGAAATCCAAGAAGTCAAGCCACCATACTTTTTTGAACAGTATATGAAAACCAGAAGAGGCAGTTCTGTGAAGTTGGGAAAACCATCCTGAATTTTGCTTCCTTCCAAGATTTGGATAAACTAATTCCATATAAAAATGAGCAACAGGAAATTATCAAGGCCAAATAGTATATGAAATTATTACAAGAAATGAAAGAATAAAGAGTGTTATAATATCATTGCAGACAATGAAAACATGCTAGAAAAATGTGTTCTCAAAACATCAAAATTTTAACCTAATATTTCAAAATGAGCTAAAAGACATTAAGAAAATGATAAAAGACCAGCATGAATTGTAATTAGAAAAAGTCAGAAACAAGGTATCAGATATCAGGAAGAAAATAGGAGTAAAAGGAAAAAAATCAAATATGTCAGCAATTAAAACTAAATTAAAAGACATACAAGAGCAAATTCATAGAAAGCATCTTAAGAAAAATAGGAAAATAAAAAGCTGAAAATTTATAATCACAAATGAAAAAAGAGATAAGGATTTGAGAGATAATAGGAGCTCCTGAAGAAGAAAATAAAATAATGAAACAAGTTGCATACTAAAAAGCTATAATTTAAGGAAACTTTCCCAATATAAAAAAGTATGAAATTACATATTGAAAGAGCACACTAAATAACTGACACTATTGATCCAGAATGACCAATACCAAGAAGTATTCTAATAAAATGAGCTTTGGGAAAGCAAAACTTAAGGAGCATGGGAAAGCTCCTCCAGGGAGCAGCAATAACATTTGGAACCAGCTAGATGTGAGAGAGAAAAAATAATGATTTTGAGGAACTGAAAGAAATTCATGAAAAGTAACATGCAAAACTAGGTTTAGAAAAAAATCCTTTGTGTATCTAAAAAGAAGAAAAGTCCATATTACTTATAAGGGCAAGAAAATTAGATTATTATTAGACCTTTCCAACACTTCATGCTAGAAAAAAAAGAAATAATGCATATAAGATACTCAATGAAAGAAAATGTAAGCCAAAAATTTTACTTTCAGCAAAACTTACCTTCCATTGTAATGATCACAAATTGTTATCAATATGTGAGAACTCAAGGAATAAAGTTTCTGTGAGCCTTTTCAGAGGACTCTACTTGAAAATAAGCTTGAACAACCAGAATGACTATGGACATGTCAACATAAGGACAGTTGACAAGCATTAAATAAATTGTTATCTATAAACTGAGATGAAATGAGGGCAAAGAGGGAGATAATATGACATGCATTGGCTACATACTATGACACCAAAGACATAGTACGACAATTTAAAAAAATGGGGTGTGGGTGATCAGAGGGGCAAATGCAATTTTTTAATGCTTTGATAATCAAATCAGCGGTGCTGATAATTTTGTGATTCCAAAACTTGTTGTCCAAATGAATATGGGAGAGTCTAATTCTGTTACCTCCTTTTCCTTTGAGAACCGGAAGCCCTGAAGTGGAAGAAAGGAGGTCCAGATGTAATAGAGAAGAGGCTAAGCAAAAGGAATGCAATTTTGAATTCAATTTGGAAATATCACTATGAATTCATGATATATTTTTTCTTTATATATAAATATTTACTAGCTCTTAACACTAAAAAAGTTTAGAAATAGTGATCAACCCAGTAGAAAGAGCATCAAGATTGTAGTCTTGAAATATCATTTCTCACTAAAGGAAATCAAGGCTTGGAGAAATAACTGGTTCCAGTAAATGGAACAGTAAATGCACAAGAGGAACATGGGACAGCTAGTCCTATCAGATAATGAGGAAGCTATCACAGACTACTAAGGTCCTGTCAAAAGGCCTCAGGAGACAACTTGAAGTGGCTTCCACTGGCCAGGGATAGAATAACTGGAGTTTCATTAATGATGATAATTGCATCTGATTGAAACCAATCGAATATGTGTAACTCTGAGAGTTTATAAAGACATTAAAATATTTTTAAAGTGGTTATCTCTAGGTGGTAAGAAACCATTACATTAAATTGTTAAATAAAGAACTGATACATTGACAAAACTGGTAAATAAAGGGAAAGAATTACATACTTATTCTGCCTTTCCTTTATCAATTGTACCCCTGTGTAACCAAATAGCAAATGAGGGGAAGCATCTTCCATAAAAGTATTCTCATAATGAAAAAGGAAGAACAAAATTAGAGTATCAGCATTTTGCAAACATCAATTAATGGATATAGGTATTAAGCTTCAGTACCTGCTATGATCACAAAATGAGAAAAGCAGACTCCCTATGTTCTTTCAAAAGGAATCAAATCTTAGTTTAAACTAGAACCTAGACTCAGCTGACAGTTTGTTGAAAATACAAAGGATAAAGGCGCATGTGAACTGCACTGTGAGTGTGCAATCAGCAATTCCAGACTGTGGAAAACTCTACCAGTCAAATATCCTGGGTCCTTCACAAATAGATTGTAAGAAATGCAAGGAATGGATGGAAAGTCTATAGATTAAAAAGACATGAAAGACATATCAGAGTTTTAAAAAAGGACAAAACTAGAGTATAGAATCTAGGAAAGCACATTTGGATAAATAAAACTATAAAAATGCAAGGAAACAATTACTACAAAGGATACCATTTACTCACAGGCAAGAGATAGGTTGTGTTTGGGTGGGGCCCAGGGAGGAAGGAGCTTCTGGAATGACTCGCAATGTCGTATTTCTTGACCTTGATAGTGGTTACAGTATGTTCACTTTATAATAATTTAGTGAGCCACATACTTGCTTTGTTTGGTTTTTTTGTATTTGTGGGTTTTTATATAATGATTTTTAAAAATAGCAGTCATTGAATAAATATTTTTGAGTCCTTATTGTATATCTGCGTTTACTAGGTGTTGGCAAGACAAACATTAATACATTTCCTACAGCCAGTGACAACTACATTAGATTGTGTTAAGAACGGGGCAAGCACAGGGGATGTTGTGATCCACATAGGGGAGTTAAAGCAGGTTTCGTCAAAGACATAAAGTCTCAGTTGAGATCTGAAGAATGAGTGGTTATTAGCTGGGTGGAGAGCTGGGAGAGAGGCATGGGAAAACTCCTCCAAGGAGCAGCAATAACATTTGGAACCAGCTAGATGTGAGAGAGAAAAAATAATGATTTTGAGGAACTGAAAGAAATTCATGAAAAGTAACATGCAACAGGAGGAAGGGGTATTGGGAGATGAGAAGGGACAAGATCTTGACGTGCCTTTTAATTCATATTTAGATGTTAATTTGGGGGAGAAAGGAAGCCATTACATGTTTTAAACTGAGAAGGGCTCTCAGATTTGCATTTTAGAAAGATCGTTCCCCTTACACTATGGAGCATGCCATTGGGGCAGGTTGGTGGTGGTGAGAGTAACACTTGATTTTTCTTATTTATGTGATCTCCACGCTGGGACAAAAGGGACCCTTCTGGATTTGATTAAGAAAGCAAAATGTCAAAAGGAAAAAGGTCACAGCCATGCTGAGCAACGCATAACAGAACATGACCACATTCCTGTTTGGTGTTGTTTTAACTGATGGCAACAGGATCTGGAAAAGTTGACATCTTTCTAGAGACATGATGTTATAAGTATACTGCAGACTCTTCAAATATTTGTGCCCCAGACCACAAAACCTTTTACCTCAGTTTACTGTTGCAATGGTGGCAGCGGAAACAGGATTTATGAAAACTCTGCCTGTCTGCTACTAGGCACTCCATTGGATAAACCGTCTTTTGACAAAGTATACATATTTCCTTGTCTTGGAGTTGCAGTTTCTAAAAATAAAAATTTATAAAAGCTTATGTAATATTGTCTTCAGTCACATTGTAAAAACAAAACAAACAGCAACAGCATGTTAACTGGCCATGCAGTCAGCGTAGAAAGCGCTAACACCACTGCCCTGCATGTTGCTCCTCCGGATGCAGGGCGTCCCACCATCAGGTTTAAGGTCCTGGTACCATCAACCTTATTCTGGTGTCCCTATTATTTGTACATTGTAAAAGTGGATTTTATTATTTCAGGAAATATACATGAGTATAACGTGCTCATTAACTTTAATACATTAAAAAGAATATATAGGGAACTCAGCCATGAGGAGCCCTGAGAACACTTATTCTAAATAACTCGGCTTTCCATATATATAAAGGTTTACACCTAACTTGGTCCAAAGTGTTAGTTTTTAAAGCATTCTGAAGAGATTTTTCCAAAATATATACATATCTTTTTCAGCTGATACTGTATTTATTTAGATATTTTCTTGATGACTTAGTGTTGACTCTCTAACACCAATTCTTAACTTTAAGACGAGCCTCCTAAATACACTGAAATGTTCAGGGCCATCTGTCCTCAATCTAAATGGCTTAAGATTTTATGGCTCTGGGGATTCTTATATCTGCCTCTTATGATTTTCCTACCTCTACCTATAGTCACATGCTGCTGCTTGCATGTGAATGCCAGCTCCTATGAATAATAGTAGTTATATTACTAACCTGTGTTTGCATAATGGTTCAAAACTGACACAGAACTTTCACTGGAGTATTGTTTTGATCTTCACAACAATCCTGTGAGAATAACTAAGCTTTCCTAGTAGTTATATACAAGAGCATATATGCTCAATGTTCTTTATATAAAAAAATACATACACTTTAATGCTTTGATGCTCAATTTGGGCTACTGAGAAATCCCCTTTGTTTATTTTGTTCTAATAGGAAACACACTTCTATATTTAATACCATTTTCCTTGTGTTTTTTGTTTGTAGTTGTCTTAGAAACTGAGCATTTGAAATTAATTAGACAGCTTTGCTTAATTATGCCAGAAGCAAGTACATCAAGAAATCATATTAACCTGATAAACTAGACACATATGTTGCAAATATGATAGAGGCAGAATTATTAGTTTCAGCAGTTTTTATTTTGAAACTCGCTATTTCAATCTGTCTAAAAGAATGCACTACATTAATTATGTCAAGTCTTTTTATTGTGAAGCCTCATTAATTGTAAAAAGTAGGAAAATATAAAGAAATGAGCTGTTCTCTGACGTTAAAAAATTTGTACTAAGTTCATATGTTTTAAATCTCCCTCCTTCCAAAAATAGTCACATTTTAAAATTATTGTCCATGTTTATCTGTGAATGAGGCCAATTGAGTTATAATTCGGGGTTTAAAAAAGGTGAAAAATATCATTTATAGAAAAAAAAAAACAGTGGCAGTAGAGAAAGCTAATTCCATCCAACTCAGTAACAATAATTTATATACAAAAGGTCTAATTCCATACCTACACTTTTGTCAGAGATCCCAATCAATAAAAATCCTTAAAACACATATGAAGAGTGTAAATTGTTTCTTGGATTATTAACAGGCTTTGTTGAATTCAAACTCAAATACCACTTAAGTCTGACAGTTAAAAATCCGTCAGTAGTAGGTCAAGGAATATTATCTAATATTGTCTTTAACAAGTGGTTGAAATAATAACTTTTCATAAGAAATATTCGTAATGTGCTAATGGTATACAATGATTAATAAATATATAGTTCCATATAATAGTTAATACTATCACAATAACAATTATTATTATACCTGCTGCTTTATCCAAAGCCTTATTTACGTTGACAAACACAGGTCTCAATAATCTATATAGTAGTATTTGTTACTCTCACACAGTGCTGGTGAATCATATTAAATTCCTTCGTAAAGAGAAAGTAGTAAAAGCAAGCATTGTAAAGGGAAGGATATCAACAACCAGGGAAAGCTGTTAGTTTTAGGTTATGTTGTTTAGTACTTTCCAGGTACTCATTTATCTGCAAATCGTCTTAGTTATGGAACAGGTGCCTTTAAATGGGTTAATCTTCACTCTTTGCAAGCTCATTTACCACTTATAAATGCAGCTTCCTCTTGAAAGGTGGTTTTCATCTCAGTTGCAGAAGCATCTGAGGTTGCACATCCCAGGTTTTTAAACACTCTTTCACTCTCCTGCCACGTCTGTTGAAAATTCCTCCTGAGTTCTTTAGGTGAATCAGAAACATCTAAAATATGGCCAGCGATGACATCCTCATAGGTTGGTGGGGCGTGCTTGAAGTCAAAGCCGGATCTGCCAGCTTCTGAGCCTTGTGATGAAGAGACCATCATCTTCGACCCAACAACTTGACTCTCAAATGCATCCACACCTGAGAAAAGTTCACTTAGAGATCTTGTTTCAGAGCGGATGCTGGGCGGCTTAACAGGCATCGTTTCTTGCAGCTCTCTAGGATGACTGTGAGAAAAGCCGGTAAAGCTAGCGCTTTCTAAAGATGTTAATCCAAATTCCTCCTTACAAAATGTACGACTTTCTTGTTTTATATTATGGTTTGCTTCTCCATTTGCATAAACTCTTCTATTTGACTTCGCGTCAAAACCTAGGCCATCCTCAAATCCCCTGAACCATCTGTTTATTTCATTTTCGTGGTCATTCATGACATTTTCAGCCATTTGAGCAGTCCGGTTGGCGGCTTCATACCTCTGCATTTGCTCTGATAGGTGAGGTTTTTCGACTTTGCGGATGATTTCGACTGCGTCAAAACTCTCAGTATCTGGCACTATGCGCTTAGTGGAATTTACTCCATCTTTGCGAACGTAAGTCGCCCTTTTCCCTACTTTCCTTTCTTCCTCTTGAGCTTCCATGGATTCTCTGAAGGAACCACTATCAGCGTGATTTACACTTATAGGTATTGTGATTGTAGGTGGGGAGTCCCTACCACGAGCCTCTATCTTAATTTGACGACGAAGTGTTGCAGGAGATGTGATGATCTCAGACCTCTTCTCTACAATGGGAACCGGGGTTATGGACGAACCTGGTATGGTCCCCCTGGATAACTTCGCAGTGGTGTCTTTGAGTTTGACAAGCTGTTCAGAGTGACTCTTGGGTGGAGACGGGGAGGTATTTGCTCTGAGAATTCTAGGTGGTTGTGACCCAGGTCTTGGTGATGGTTCAGCAAAACTGTCCTTTTTAGGGGACTGGGAAAGCTCATCCTTAGCAGAGGTTTCTGTTTGCCGTGCAGTAGACTCGATTGTTATGAAAGTTGGTGATGGCGGGCGTGTTTTTAAAGAGGGAGGAGAAGCCTTGGCATCATCTAGTTTAATTTCCTGATGGGTTTTCACATGATGCTGAGCAGTTGTTTCTTGATGAGTTGCTACTTGGTGGCACTCTGTTTTTTCTACAATTCTATTTTCTTTCCGCTCAGTGTTTTTATTGTAGCTGACATCAGCATTAGACACTTTAGATAATGTTTCATTAACACTAGTAGCTTTATTTCTCTGCTTTCCTGCTTTAGAGGATATCATGGCTGTTTGAATTATATTTACACAGGACACAAGCATATCCTCTGCCTGAGTTTTAATGTGCATTATTTCTTCTTTGATTTTTTCTACGTTATTCTCCATAGCAATGCGAACTCCATATTCTCTTTTTTCTTCACTTAATAGCCATACTGGAATAATATTTAAGAGCATCTGAAATGTTTTAAGGCCATTTTTATCCGGCTCTGCTTCAAACTCTTTTACCCTAGACAAAATCTGTTGTAGTTCTTCACGTTTTCTCAAGAATTCCAATATATTTACAGCACATTTTCCATCATCCTGCTGGGATTCTCTCACAGAGGAAAATAAAGATTTGTCCTGTGTAATCTCTTGCTTTGAATCTTTAGTGTTAGAAAAGACTTGTTTCTGTTGTATGCCCTTGACGCCAAGACATTTTTCTCCCTGCAGATTATTACATGGCTGGGGCAATTTTTTATGTTCACCTTGACTTTGAGAAGTCTGTATATATGTTTGCTGAAAATTCTGAGTCTGTGAATCAAGATGTGCATCAGTAACCTTTTGTTTGACTACCTTCTGGGCTGATTTATTCAAATGTTCTTGTTTTCTTTCAACTACTAGTTTCTCTTTCTTTGGACCAATCATTGGTGGTCCCTGAATTGTTTCTTCACTTCCTGGAAGTTTCCCACTCTCAGATTCTCTAAATTCTTTTTGCTTCTCACGAACTATATTGAGTTTACTTTCATGGCTTTTCTCTGTGGATTCTGTAGGCAGTTTTACTGTTACTGTCTTCTCCTTCGTAGGTAACTGATAATATTTTTCAGCTACCAATTGCTTATTGCTACATTCAGTCCTTGCTTCTGTTTTCTCAGTTTCCTGGTACTGTTGTTTGGTAATGGTTTGAACATCAACTTCAGCTTGCTTTTCATGGCTTTCATAGCTGTGGTTTGTTTCATCTAACTTATGGTCTAGAGTTGGAAGCTTGATGGTTTTAACTTTGAAACTGGGGGAAACTGGTTTGCTTTGGGGCAAGTGCAACTGCTCCAGATACTTCTTCTGTTGTGTTTGCTGTGTCCTACATTCTTGGTGACTCTGTTTAATTTCACGAGCTGATTTAGATTGGGTCATATCCCTTGAGCTCTGCAAAGCTTCCTTTTTCACGGTATCTTTGTCTTCTGAGGCTGCTGGAACATGTTGGAGCCTCTTGGCAGCGAATGTCACTGCTGGCGTTGTGGAAAGCTGGTTATTGGTACACACTCCTAGTACTTGAGAAAGACTTTGAGAGACTGGGTTGGTTTGGGCCACAGTGACCCCTGAATCCATTCCAGCTAGGGGGACCTCCTCCTTTGTTTTTTGTAACAGCACTTCCTTTTTCAACTCTGATACGTTTTGATTTTGGCTTTCTGTTTTGACTAGGTTGTAGCAAGAACTCTCCTGTTTTTTCTGTTTTTCAAGTTCTTCTCTTTGTTGTCTGTATTTTTCTTCAGCAATCATTAAAGGCGTCTTAAATTTTCTCATATAAGGTTTTGGACTTTGCTGTCCTGAACCTGCTGGAAATGAATGAGATTTTACGAGAGGTGCTATCAGTTTTTCCTTGGGTGGTGAAGTTTCTGGAACTGTCTGTGAGAGAGACCTTGTAGAGTCCATAGATAATTGTTTTCTTTCATCAAGACTTTTTCTAGATAAATTCTGCTTTGTCTCTATGTGTTCACTGCTACTTGCCATTATTACTCTTTTCTGATCCTTTGAGGGAGTAATTTTACATTCCATATCTGGTGGTGAATTTTCCAATTCAACTTTTGGGGAACTATGATTCTTCTTATCTTCTATCTGCTTGGGAAATTTGGGTTTGGGGAGTGTGGGAGGTGGCAAACGTCCTCCAGATTTTCCTGTTATGATTTTAGCCTGAGAGCTTGAGGCTTCTTCTTGGGAATATTGTATGAATGCTCCACTGTGCTTTTCTTGAACAGAAGAGGAAAGGAGATGTGCTGGTTTTAGAGATGGAGCTGGTGGAGGGGAAGGTGGTGGAAACATTGCTAGATATTCTCTTTCAAATTTCTCATCTTCTGGTGGTGGAGGAAGAGGGAGGCCTGGGAAATTCTCAAATTCAGCCTTTATCTTCTCTGTGGACAGTGAGGGAAGAAACACATTTTTTTCAGGCAACATCATGAAAGGAGGTGGAGGAGGAAGAGGAAATTCAATTTCAGCTGATGAATTGGAAGGTAGAGGAGGAGGTGGAGATGGAGGTGGAAGAGGGAACTCACTTTCTTTTGCATTATTTTCAGGGTTACAGTTGATTGGATTAAAGGACACTTCCATTGCCATTTTTAAGTCTTTGGAAGTATTTGTCTTCATTAGAAAGTCCTGGCTTTTCAGATGAATATCAGTCTGCTTTTTGTCAGTTGCCTTAAATTTATTGTGGCTTTTTGGGGAGACTTTCACTTCTGTTACATTTGACATGTCTTGATCCACAGGCAAAGTCTGCCACACTGGTTGAGGGGTCACGTTCTTTTTCTTTATATCTTTATTAGAATATTGCATTTCTTGCTTTAACAGAGTCTGCTTCTGAAAGTCCTCTGAAACTTCACAGGTTTCTCCAGCCATCTTGTTGACTGGACCCTGGGTTAAACTGGGCTTAAAGCTTTGTGTATCTGTTGATGTTTTAGTGTTTTTGGGATTTTTAGGACTCTTGTCAGGGAAAGCCTCAATCTTCTGGTGGTCATTCCTCACTTCACAAGTTTCAGTCTGTTGCTTTCCAATTGTTTTATCAATAGATTGGGTAAAGACAGCACCCTTCTTCTGTTCTCTCCCTGTCTCTGATTCCTTGGTTTTTAGATGTTCCCTAACTGACACAGTTGAAGTCAGTTGTCCACTCACATGTTCATCTCTAAGACGTTGCTCTGTTATGTTATCAGTCCAGATACCCATTCTGTCCCCTGATTCCAACACATTTGTAATAGCTTTGTGGTGTGAATTAGATAACCTTCTAAGGTTTTTCTCAAGGGCATCATTGTTTTGTTCACGATCTACGACAATCTTTATGGTGCCCTTGGGGGCTTTTGGACGATTAACCTCAGTTCTTTCTTCTCTTAAATCCCCATGACAAGATTTGCCTATAGTTTGATTAAGAATGTCTGTTCCCCCCTGCCACCTGGCTGCCGGCTCAAATGGTCCTGGTCTTGGCTGAAGAACGCTTTTTTTGTCCCTCTGGACAGCCACCTGATGATTCTCGGTTTTCTCCTCTTCCTCAGATCCTACCATCACAGATTGCACATCTTCTTTGATTACACTTTTTTTATTTACCTCTTTGAAAGCTCTTTGTGCTTCTTTTAGATTCCTTAATGATGCTTCAAGGTCATCTTGGATAAGCTCCTTTTTCAGGATTTCCATCCTTGTGTTTGAAGTCTTTTCAAGGCATTCAGTAGCTTTCTCTATATCCCCAGGGATGACATCAGGCTGTTTAGATTCTTTCCATTTTTGGCTTGATTCCTTAAGTGACTTGAGTGTGGCCAGCATGTCACCTTTTATAATTTCTTCTGTTTTAGCCACTGTTTTCTGACTTATGGCCTGGCTCAGGGAATTTAGGGTTGACTTCAAATCACCTTTTATGATTTCTTCTTTGGGTAACTTACAAGATGTACTCTGAGGCTCTGTCAGAAGAACCTTAACTGTATTATGCACATCTCCTGGGATGATGTCCGTTTCATTAACAGTACGTTCAACCTGAGATTGCCTTTTCTTTAATAACAGTTTTGTACCTTCTACATCGCCACCAATTATATTTTCCTCTTTTTCTTGTTTCCTAGCTGTTAGTGTTTCATCTGACCATGTCTGGAGCTGTCTGAGATAATCCAAAGCTCCAGTTTCTATGCATGTTGTAAAAAACTGAACATTTCCCCTCTCAGAGGCATCGATTTTAGCCCTTTCAGATATTTTATTGTTTGATATGGAAGATAGCAAATTATGAATGGTACGTTTTACATCACCCCCTATTACTTCTTCACGCTTAATTGTGTCACCAGCATTTTCATGAAGAAGACAATAGATAGTCATGTGAACATCTCCTCTTTCATCTTCCTGAATCAAAATGCCTTTCTTTACAGATCCTTCCTCGGAGAACAGGTTTTTTATTGCTTGTTGGACATCACCACTCACTATCTCTTCTTTTTCAGCATGAAATTCTGTTGATCTGTTTAATAATTGAGTTTTGGTCAAATTAACGTTTCCCTTCTCTTCTTCACTAACCAAAATCTCTCTTTTCTCACAGTCTCTTTTGGAAAGTAGCTTCACCATTATACTTCTGAGATCAACCCTGAGGATTTCTTCTTTCTGTATCTCAGGAGAGGCTTGATTCAGGAGCTTGTATTTTGCCATTCGAACATCCCCAACTTCGTCAGCTTCAATGATGATTCCAGGAGCCTCAATAACTTTTTGAGAGTAGAGTTCTTCTAAGGTTTCTTTAATGCTCTTGCCAATAACTTCCACCTTTTCTACCCTATTTTCAGTAAATTCATGAAGGGGTGTAGTTTCAAAGAGCCATGTAGTTGTCTTGACATCAGAAGGAGGGATTTCTTCCTTGGTGACTTTTGTGATGCTTTCATCTGCTTCCTTAATAGAATCCAAAGTTTGATTTTCAAAAAGCCATACTGCCTGCTTCACATCACCTTTCTGCATATCTTCCTGGGTGACTGTTTTGATATTTTCATATCCTGACCCTTCTCCTCTCAGCTCATCTAGAGTGTGGGTCTCAAATAGCCAAGTAGATGTTTTAACATTGCCCTTTTGTATTTCGTTGACACTTACTGTTCTTATATAAGTCTTCTTATCCAAATTTTCAGACTCAAAGAATTGTTTACTTGTCTTTACATCCCCACCTTGAATATAGTCTACAGTGGGCACAATATCACGTGGTTCTTTTGTAATCTGATCCAGTGGCTGGGTTTCAAATCTGTATCTGACAGAACTAACATCTCCCTTCTGAATGTCTTCTTGTGTGACAGATTTAATAACATACACAGTCTCTGATTCATTAATGGAGTCTAATGGTTTCGTTTCAAAAAGCCACCTTGTCCCTCGTACATCTCCATGAATTACCTCTTCCTTTTTAACTGTTGTCACTTCATGATAAAACCCTTCTACATCTTGAATTGCATAGAGTGGCTGGGTTTCAAAGAGCATTCTGTAGCTTTTTACGTCACCCTTTATTGCTTCTTCAGTAATTGTTTTCTTGGTGCTAATATAGTCAGATTCTTCTTTAATCTCATCTAAAGAAAAAGTCTCAAAAATAAAGCACCCCTTTCTTACATCTCCACCTTGTATGTCTGTCACTGTCTTAACTAATTTATCACCTTCTTGGCTTTCTTTTATCATATCAATTGGTTGGTTTTCAAAAAGCCACCTGCAATTTAAAACATTGCCTTTCTGAATATCTTCAGTCTTTAGGGTTTTGATCTTTTTCAAAACTTCCTCTGAACTGGAACTTATAGAATCTAAGGACTGACTTTCAAATTTATGTCGCAGGCTGGAGACATCCCCAGCTTGGATATCCATTTCCATGGCCTTGATTTCCTTTCCTTCTTCTCCTTGTATGCTGTCCAAATTTTCTGTCTCAAAAAGAAAGCATGCTGTACGAACATCCCCACCATGGATTTCCTCCTGTTTTACAGTTTGCAATTTGACTGTTGCTTTGGAGTCATCTTTTATGGAATCCAGTGACTGAGTTTCAAAGAGCCAAGTACAGGCTTTGACATCTCCCTTATGAATTTCTTCACTGCCAGTCATTAATGAAACTTTTTCATAAAGAGACTCCATTGGCTGGGTTTCAAAAAGCCATCTACAGGTTTTGACATCCCCTTTAATAATATCTGTAGCTTGTTCAGTTTTACTTTCTACTTCTTCCATATTACTAAAATATTTAATCGAATCAAGAGGTTGGGTTTCAAACAGCCATTTAGCAGATTTCACGTTCCCAGTCTGTATTTCTTGAGCAGATATTCCTCTAATTATCTGAAATTTATGAATGCTTTCATCAAACTGGTCAATGGGCCTTGTTTCAAAAAGCCACCTACAGCTTCTTACATCCCCTCTTAGGATTTCTTCTTGCTGGACTGTCTTTACTTGATGATATTTTCCAAGGTGATCTTGAATGGCATACAACGGTGTTGTTTCAAAGAGTGATTTATTTAACTCTACAGCACCTCTTGTGACTCCTTCCACCTCTATTTTATGCGATGCATCAAATTTAATTAAGTTGTTTGATTCAAAGATACGTGTGTAATTCCTTACATCTCCTCTGTCAACTTCTTCAAGTTTCACTGTTCGTATGTACTCTTTTTTATCTTCTCTAATCTCTTCCAGAGGTTGGGTTTCAAAAATCCATTTTTGGTGCCTAACATCCCCCTTTTCTTCTTCAGAAGTAGTAATTTTTTGAAGTTTTCCAACATCAGGGCTATCTTTTAAAGCCTTTATTGGAAGTGTTTCAAATAAATGCTTAGTAGTTTGTACATCACCCCCTATTATCTCTTCAGACCTTAGAGGGTCTGCATCAGGAACTTCTTTTAGAATATCTAATGGCTGTGTTTCAAACATCCAACACTTTCTAGAGACATCTGTACCTATTACTGTTTCCTTTTCAGTGATGACCTCTTCTGACTCTTCTTTGATTTTCTCCAAAGGTTGAGTTTCAAATAACCACTTTGCCCTACTCACCTCACCTTTGACATTTTCTTCCATGGATATTCCTCTGATGACTTTAATTTCTGTTATATCCTTGTTAATTGTGTCTAAGGGCTGTGTTTCAAACATCCAACGTGCTCTTCTCACATCCCCCTTTTCAACATCTTCTCTGTGAACGGTTTTAATTTCTAGCATTTGACCTGAACCATCTCTAATAACATATAATGGTTGAGTTTCAAAACATTTTATACTTCTCTTAACATTTCCCTTAATTTCTTTGAGCTCAGACCTGAGTTGCAGTAGGTGCACCTCATCTACTGAGTGAAGGTGTCTAAGTTGATCCAGATGTTGAGTTTCAAACATGTATCTCACAGTCTTGACATCCCCCCCGGTTATGTCCTTTATGGCAGTTACTATTGATTCTTCTTGACTTTGATGCATTTTATGCATTGAGTCTAATGGCTTTGTTTCAAACATCCACCGGGCTGTGCAGACATCTCCTCTGGCTAGCTCAGGAATTTTCTCAGCATTTTCTTCAGTGCCAGAAGAATGATCCCCCAGAGTATCGATGGGTTGAGTTTCAAACATCCATTTTGTATATTTCACATCACCACCAGCAATGATTTCTCGATCAGCAATGCCCTTGGAGATGTTATCTTCATCTGGAGAGCCATTGTTAATGGAATCTAATGGCTGATTCTCAAAGATCCATCTCATGGACTGCACCTCCCCCTTCAGAATTTCATCCCACTCCAAGTGGTCTCTTTCCGAGTTCAGACCTTTTTGAGAAATGTCATTCGTATTTTCAAAAACATACCGGGCTTGTTGCACATCTGCTGAAACTGAGCTCCCCAGGTTCACTTGACGAGAAACGATCTCAGAAACCTCACTGATATAATCTTTTTCTAAGTTTTTTCTTAACTCAGGATGGATGTGTTTATATAAACGGTTTAATTCATACAAATTTCTTTGCTTGGAATATAATTCTTTGGGGACTGGTGGTATTCTAGGAGGGCTGGGGAGTTCAGGGGACTGGGAAAATGCTGTCACATCTATTGGAGTTTGAAGTATGTCGGGTGGGGGAGGAGGAAATTCTTCTGCCTTTTCCGAAGAAGTGGCATTAACTTGTGCCAGAGTCGAGGAAGTGGCACTGTGGTCACTGTATCTTGTGGTTGATGTTTCCTTCCTCTGGCTGGTTGAAGTGTAAGAAGTGGAAGAGGCACCCACAATTGATGATGGCTTTAAAGTCTCTTCATATTCACTTTCAATCTTTAAGGGAGAGAAAATCAAATCTTATAAAGATGAGTGTAGTGGTAGAGACTTTTTAGGCACTGCCCTTCACCTGTCCACCTGCTACGACATCTGCACTGGGAACAACGGGTGGTATACTCCATTTAGAGACTCACTTAGGAGCAACAGTCAGTATTTGTAACTATCGTCCCTATAATCTATTTGCACTTTTTAGAGTTATATTCCCTATTCAATACATCAACGAGTCAGTATTTTAACATTTACACGTAATCTTGATTATTTTTCCTCCTTTACGTAATGTGCTATGCAGAGTAATCTAGAGGGAAACAATAAAAGTCTTAAAGGACTTTTGAGGGTTGTTTTGTTTTCCTTGGAATTTTAAACAGAACAGAGTAAGTAGCTGACATTTTAAAATTGGATTTATTACTTTAATGTTAGTTATTAAACTTTAGTGCATACATAATTTTTTCTTCCCTAATTTTCTCTAGTGAGAAAAGTTTTCTTTCTACTGCTTTTCTCATATAGAATAATATTCTTCTTACGGAACAGAATAAGTACTGGCTCTGGATATTTTTTGCTGTTGTTGAAAAACCACCTCAAACATTCAATAATTTGAAAATGTTATGTATTTACATCTGGTTTTACACTTAACATGTCTCTGTGCAGAGAAATTATCTTACCTTAATCTGCTTGGTTGGGGTCGTCTCTTTGTCAGAATAAAGGACCTTTTCCTGGGCAGACTTTTCAAATTGTTCTTTTAAAAACTTAGTTGAAACCTTTGGAATCTCTTCATCCTCAGGTGTATCTATGACTACAAACAGAAAACAACACCAGAGATATTATGTAACTAATAAATATGATGTTTGAGAAGACATTATAATGCTATGGAAAACTTCTCATAATGTAAGTTAAGTAAAAATATTCAGGATATAAATGTATACATATGGCAGTATTTCATTATGTAAGTTAGTATATGTCAAGAAATATAGGAGGAAAAATGGTGGTGATTATCTCTGGATGGAAAGTCATAAGTAATGAAAGTGCTGTTTATTTTAATTGTATGTATTTTCCAAATTTTCTACAAGCATGTTTTGCTGGTATGCTCAAAAAGAAAAATAAAAGTTATAAAACAAGAAAAGAACAGTAGAAAAACAGAAAAGGAAGATCTACTTCTTTAAGCAAAACTAAAATAAAACCAAATTCAGGTATAGTCAAATAACGTTTGGGTCACAGTTGGCTAAAATCTACCCTTTTAGCACTTTGGGACAGCAAAACTTCTCATTCCCCTTTTATAGGCAAGACACCCTGTACCCATCTTATGCAAACTTGCACAGGTTTGCCTGTAGTCTAATCTCATATCTGTGGGTTAGAGAATTAGACTTAAACGTGCTTAAATTTGTTATTAAAAGTAATACAATCTAGATAACTTTTCTGTTCCCAGGGAGCTTGATAACATCAAGTTTTATTCTGGATCCCTGAGCAAAATGCATGGCTGGCTGGCTTATCACCTTCTAGGCATTTTGGATGAATACATCATAGGGTTGAAGGGCAATGAACTATTTTAGAAGCTTACTGCATCTCCTACCACAGGCAGAACCTAATTATATATAGAAATACTACTCTGTCCCCTTTGGGATCATAAGTCATAGTTACTAACTTTATTTAGTGGGAAGGTTTGTGCTTTGGAAGTCCTCCATTCAAACACAGAAACATCAATAGGAAAAAGATATATTGGGGTGAAATATTACCAGATTCTTACCTGTTTCTTGAACATACTGATGGAGTGGAGAAGCTTGATTTATTTCCTCAGTGTGTTTTTCAAGATGAGAGACCTGTGTTTAAAGATAATTTTAGATAAATAATTGTTTTTAAGAAGTCAATTATTTCAGTATTGCACACATATTCTTCATTGCACAGTGATTTTCATCCAAGACTTCAGCGCACATTGATTACACTTTGATCATTTATTTTAATGCATGGGTTCATGCTATAACAGAACAAATATGAATTGACACCTAAAGTGCACCTATATTTTTAGGGTGCTCATTTTATTTTTCAAAGAATATCAACCCCAAAGTAGGGAAAGAGACACTGATGTGTATTGATATTAAATACATAAAGGACAATAAAAGCAACTGTTTAAAACAAGGTCAGAATTTCCACACAGTTCTGCAAACTGTGTGGAAAGTGTTGTCTTTCTAAATAGTTACCATTTCTGTTCCAAGAACATCAATTTTGTGTGCTTTGTAAGTTTCTTGTTCATTTCTTTCCATTTCCTGGCTGTGTCCTGCAATGTCGACCTGGCTGCTACGGATTACCTCCTGAAAATTAACGGATGAATGAATGAATGAATGGACAATGCCTTAAAAAAATTCTGAAAATTTTAACTTTTATTTTATTAATGCAATTTCAGTGACAGACGCTTCTGAAAAAAACCCTGTTTCCTCAGTATATTAGTTTACTTGGCTGTTGTAACAATTACCACAAAGTTAATATCTTACAGTTCTGTAGGTCAGAAGCCCTGAATGGGTCTTACTGGGTGTTGGCAGGTGTCAGAAGGCATGCATTCCTTTCTGCAGGCTCTAGGAGAGAATCCATTCTCTTGCCTCTCGCAGTTCTAGAGACTGCTCACTTTCATTGGCTCATGGCCCCCCTCCTCTATCAAGTTGAACTTTTTCTCACTCTGTCACCTCTCTGATTTTCTCTTGTGATCCCCTCTTTCACTTTTAAGGACCACTGTGATTACACTGGACTAATCCAGAGTATTCAGGATTATCTCCCTGTCAAAAGGTCAGCTACTTAGCAGCTGTAATTTCATCTGCAACCTTAATTCTTCTTTGCCATGTAACTTAACATATTCACAAATTCTGAGGATTAAGACATAGATACCTTCAGGAGCCATTATTCTGCCTACTAACCTTAGAAAGGAACAAATGTTAATGAGGCAACTCATACCCAACATGGCAAAGACGAATCTCAAAAAGAAAATGAAAACCCTTGATGAAAAAGAAATATATTTTGTTGTTTATAAGCCAGATTTTCATTCTACAGAAAGACATTCCCATCTTCAAGGTGGCCTTCTGGTTTGATGATACATCCAGAGTTCAATTGAAGAATATAACCATTAAATATAACCAATATAAATAGGCCATATTATGCTAGTGTGTCTCTATCTTCACACATGGCGCTACTTTTGATTTTGGTTAAGTTAGCACAGTGATCCTGGCTGAATTGGAGGGTTGAAACTCCTATTAATTTTGGTGATCCAGCCCTGCTGTTACTACAGAATGTGATCTGACACAAGTATATGATTGACTGATTGACTGATTGATATGGTGAAGCAGCTGGCATACTGCTAAAAATCTTAACATCAAAAAATAAGGACATAGACAGATGACTCTCCAAGAACACACCTATTTGAACGCCTTTGAAGTTGGGATTTCATTTTACCCTTGATATCTACATGACTAACAAATACTGTTTTTGAGATGGGATTTTAAAATTTTTGTCTTAGTAGAGAATAGTCAAGTGAGCAAAGGGGCATCATTACTATTAATCAAATAGGAGCACTAACTTTTTTTTTTTTTAAAAAAAACATGGAGTTAAATAGTTCTAAGGGATCAAATTCTAAAGCTTTAAACCAAGAATAAGTTTAAAGTTAACTCATGAGATCTTGACTTGTGATTTTTTTTTCTTGCTAGTGGACTTGTAGTGTCTGGCTTACCCCCACGGGTATCTGGTATACAGGGTTAAAGTTCTGATTAACCAAGTGGCAGTCAGACATTTGCTTAGAGATATACAGTATTATCTGATCTTACTACACTATCTAGGAAGGAGAATTAAGACAAAAAATTGATACCCTCCCAAAAGTCCTTCAGAGAATTGAAGCCAAAATGTAGGTTTGCACTTTAAAATGTAGATTACATTTCATTGGGTGTGTTAATTAACTAGATGGGAGGAATCCTTTCACAGTGTGTATGTCTATCAAATTATCACTATGTACACTTTAAATATCTTATAATTTTTTCAGTTATACCTCAATAAAGCTGAAAAAATATAAATTATATCTCATTAAATTAAAGGCCGGTGTAATCTTTTCCTAAGCAGAATGGGTTTTTAGCCCTAGTTAATGATCCACATATACCAATAGATATTTATTAACATGCTTGACACATAGTTTATGCTAAGGAAAAGTTTACTTAACGAATGAATGAATAAAATAGCAAATTTCCATTAATAAATGAACTTCATTCAACCTTCTATTTGCCTGAGAATGTCCTAGAACCTGGGGTTAGAACAATGAACAAAATGTGTACTTTACTTTTTCAAGAGGGGGTATAGAAAATAAACAATTCATATTCTTTCCTTTAAGTTCAAAAAATCATAATTCTATATAATAAAAAGTTTTGCATAATCAAGTTTTATTTAAGGGTATTAATGACATTAGGCTGGAGGGAACAATAACTGTCATTGAAGACCACAGATAGAAAAAAATGCATGGGCACAAATAACAACTCTTTGCATAATAACTGTTTACAACTATGGCAAGTCTTTCCATCTATAGGAATATAATGGGGATATTCTATGGCTTTCTTATGACACACCGAGAAATAGGAAGTACTGATTAAACAGACAGTGAAAGAGCAAAGGACATGGGAACCTGACCAGTACCAAGATCCTTATTGAAGGGCACAATGATCATTACTATAGAATCACGTCTCTGCCTAGAGGCCCAGATGACAAGCTGTGGCCCAGAGACAAGATTATTTGACCCACTCAATGTTTTTAAAGTCTTGAACTAATTAAAACCTACAAAAAAATCAAGATTTCTGCTTATGTTTGAAAATTTTGAAGATCTGGCAATATGCCATATTCCAACATGGCAGTGGCTTGCTGGAACAAAGTAGTGGCCACCTGTGTTAGTTGGGGCATATACTTTTCAGTTGGTCACTGTTCCCATCACTCACTAATAGAGTATTTAACACCAAGTTGACATTTTTAAAACAACCTGCCTATCATCTTTAAATATATTTTCTTGTGGGAGATGACACAACATAAACAGTAGAAGGATACATAAATTTAGTTTAAAGTTATAAGTTTCTTCTTCAGCACTATGTGCTATTACTAAATACAACTGTAATTGCTACACTAGTTTGGTATGTCAGTGTCAATGCATCAATCTTACTGCCCCGTTTTCTGCAGTTTACATAACGTCTGTCTTAAAATATTCCAAGATTTTGTTTCCATCATTTACTGTGTTTCATATTATGCAACTAGTAGAGTTGGATTTTAAATCTGACTTTCATTCTTCCCAATTGCTGGTGTCTATAGAGTGAAGGGTTAGATAAAAGGGTGGATCATCATAATGCTCAGGAAGAAATCAAATTACACAAATAAAATGTAATAAAGAATTCTGGCCAGAATACCATATGCAAATTCACATGAAACAGTTTATGAAATTGGTACTTAAAAATTAAATTCAAATATAGATTGGGCTGCAAGAAGAAAAATGCAGTTTTGTTCACAGGTGGATTAACCTAAGTCAGGAATGGGGATAGTACTCACTCCCTCCTTTATATTAGATATGCTATAATCTTGGGTAAGTTACTAAATCACACTTCAACTCTTTTTTTAAATCTCATTCATCCATGAAAATAAACACAGATGATACACGTGGTCTAATTTTGGAATCTAAAGGAGAAAATGTGGCATGATCACAAAATGTTATAATATTTGCATAGCTCACGCCAATCTGATATCAGCTCATAGATTAGTCAAGTATATTACAAAAGTCTCTCACGGATGTACACTTCTCCTAAGGAGATTTCTCCAGCACAGGAAAGAGTTCACACTCTGCCTACCCAACTTGCCACTGTTATTATCATTACAGGAAAAGACATTGTACATTTCCACTGATAAAAATGCAAACTCATGCTAGCATAATGAGTAAGGAAAGAAAAGGACAGACTTTTTATGGTGACTCACTATTATTGTGACTCTTAGAAGTATACCCAGTAGAAAAAAGTGTGATGGAAGACTGGCAGAAGAGTAGATGATAACTGCCTCACTAGAGTGGAAAAAACAGCTCATGCTCAATGCCAGTAACTCAGCAATTTTACCCGTCACTAACCTCATTCTTAATAAAACTAGGAAGGGTTATGATGTATTAATGTTATATGCATCATTGTCAAACAGACAGAAACAATACCAAAAATGTGCTATTTATGTTAGCAAAAATGTCAGTTGATTCAAGGTTTGAAAGAATAATCAGTTCTTTCTTTTAAGTGAGGAGCATAAAAATTTGTGGTTGATATATTGTGTTTGTCTAGATTTTGATATGTTTGAACTCAAACATGTTTTCTTTCTGCCCTGAGTTTTCTCTTTACGTTTTAAAATTTTACTTTAAAACTTTACAGTATAAAATTTGACATCCCTAGCATTGGAGCTTCAAGTTAGGGCTTTTCCTCATTCACTATACACTTCTGAGTCTTGGCTCAAGAATTATTTTCTATTTGAAACCTTTCCTGACTTCTCTATACAGAGTTCCCTATTACTGCTTCTTTTATTGTATTCCTGTATGGTCAGTACACATCTCTATTATCTACCTATCCATTTCACATTCATTACTTGATAATACGACCCTTTCCTTTAACTGAATTCATGAATCCTGAAATCCCAATATTTAGCTTCCTGGTAGAGAGTAGATGCCCCCCAAAATATCAAGGAGTGAATAGTAATATTATGAGCAAATAGTCAATAGTAATGTCATGAGCAAATAGTCACTTTTTTCCCAGGAGTGTGAACATTTTATGATTTTATAAAAATCTAATTTAAAAATTAAAATTCTATTTTTTCCCCCACATAATCCTATGATCTTATTTTTTGGTATTTTGGCTGACAATCTTTGACACTGAACATTTTATGACTTGTAGGTGGAGTTACTGAAGCTGATGCATATAACAATAACATGTCAATCACTGACAAAGTATATGCAGAAGAGGTCTCTGGATAACATTGCAAGTGATTAGAACATTTATGGAAGAATATGGGCAGTGCTGTGACGCTGTGAAGAGCAGTTGACATCATTAGAGGGAGGAGAAGCCTGTACCAAGAAACCAAAAAATACACAAAGGTAATAAACACATACAAAAAGGTAAAGAACATTGGAAAATAGGAAAATTTATTTTCAGGTGGTCTTTTTATAAAAAGATGTTCATGGTGCTAAAAAAAAAAAACTAGTCTGTATGTTCTTTTTTTAGCGAATTGTTATTATTCATTGAGTTTGTGAATCTGATGTATTGCCAAGCATCATGTAGAAATAGCAGTAGAAACGTGTTGAGCAGAATTACTATGACATCAAAAAATTAAGCTGAGGTATTTATGATGACAATAAAAGACAATACTTTATCCTTATTTTTAATATCAAGGGAAAAGAAGAATCAAGGCAAATGTAAGTCATGATTCTTCATATAACGCAATGTATTTGGAAGTGAAGACTACAATTTTACTTGGTTCAGTAGTAATGCTGCCTGAAGCTATGAGTGTGTCCTAGTTGGACTGTTGGATCCTAAGAGACTGATGATGCAAAACATTCAGAAAAAAAATTAAGATAGTAACTTTTTCCTTTGAAATCACTGCATCCCTAAATGTGAGTGATCGTATATAGCTTCACTTATACATTTATTTATTCAACTAATAGCTACTGAGCACCAACTATCTCTATAGCATTATGCTAGGCATTGTCAGTACTGTTTTAGTAAAAGTTTTATCTACCAACCTATCTACATATCAATCATCTGTCTATTCATCTATCTCTATATCTGTGCAATATATAAAAATATGTACAGGATTTCCCTGGTGGTCCAGCGGTTAAGACTCTGTGCTCCCAATGCCTGGGTTAGATCCCTGGTCGGGGAACTAGATCCCGCATGCTGCAACTAAGAGCCTGCATTCCACAGCTAAAAAGATCCTACACGCCGCAACAAAGACCCGGTACAGCCAAGTAAATTAATTAATTAATTTAAAAAAATGTACATACATATCTAATGGAATAAAAATGGCTCACTTAGCTTGAAATTCTCTTGAGACAAGATTTGTAATATATACACATGCATGAATTATGCAGGTTTGTTGTAAAAATCTCTGAGAGAAGCACTATCATTCAATTAATTTCAGCTCTTTCTGCGCTCAAAACAATTATGCTTTGGTCATATTTAGCTATAAAGAGCAAAACTTATAATTTTTTAATAAAAATACTTAATTTGAAAGTAGGAATATTTGACTTCAAAGAGGGAGGTTTATGAATAAGTAATGCCAGCTTTCACTACTAAAACTTTGTCCTCTACTTTCCCCAAAGTGTTATTTATAGAGCCATATCCCAGCGTCCAAAAATGCTGAAGGTACATTAAAAGAACATGTAAAAGATGTATTTTCAACTGGGCCATCAAACATATTAGTAATATAAACAACAATACTTATTTGACAAACTAAAAAGAACAGGATACATAAAAACATTCAATTTTCAGTAAAGGACACCTTCTAGAAGTTTTATGTAGATGTGTGTTTTTTATACACACACACACACACACACACACACACGTATACAAGATTTCAATCTAACATAGACGTAAGGCATCTTAAAACAAAAAAGGCACTTGGATATAAATAAACATAAAAGTACAATAAAAGAGGCTAAAACTTAGTCTCAAGGAGCAGTGAAATTACAAAAAAAAAGCTTGCAAAAAGAATGAAAAAATTTTAAAGAAAAAGAATAGCAGGGGTAACATATATCTTACATTAATTAATGCAAACCAAAAGAGAGAAACGGAAGAATTCTACCTTTTTATTATTCCCCCTCTTCACCAATATCCAATTGATTTATAAGCTCTTCCAATTCTATCTTTAATTATCTTTTGAGTCAATGCCCTCTTTACCCTAGAACTTCTGACCCGTTTAAGTCCTCATGTATTTAATCTGCTATTTCAGTAGTCTCCTAACTTACCTTCTTCAGTCTAACCTCGACACCATTTTTTTTTTTTTTTTTTTGGCTGTGTTGGGTCTTTGTTTCTGTGCGAGGGCTTTCTCTAGTTGCGGCGAGCGGGGGCCACTCTTCATCGCGGTGCGCGGGGCCTCTCACTGTCGCGGCCTCTCTTGTTGCGGAGCACAGGCTCCAGATGCGCAGGCTCAGTAGTTGTGGCTCATGGGCCTAGTTGCTCCTCGGCATGTGGGATCTTCCCATACCAGGGCTCGAACCCGTGTCCCCTGCATTGGCAGGCGGATTCTCAACCACTGTGCCACCAGGGAAGCCCCTCGACACCATTTATATCAATCCTATACAACTAGAAAAAATGTTTCTTAAATGCATATCTATTCATCTTACTCCCCTGTTTGTTTCTTCAATGGTTTTTGATTGCCTTAGAATAAAGTAAAAATTCTTTATTATAGCATATAAGTTTCTCTCTTATACAGCCTTCGGCTACATCTCCAGCTTCATGACTCAATTGTGCCTCACTATATTCACAAATATACTATTTTACCTTTTGCATAAGTTGTTCCTTTCACCTAGAATGTGATTCTGTATTTATAAAAAATTATTTTAAGTCTCAGCTGAAGCATCCTCCACCCTCAGATTCCCCTCCTTGACCATCCTTCATCCAGAGTAAAGTTTATCACAACCTCCTTGTGTCCCAACAAACCTCATTTATATTTTCCATGATAGAATCTACCATATTGCACTTGTAATTATTTGTTATATGTGTTTCTCTCTGATAGAGTGAGCTTCTTGAGGGCAAAATAATATCATACTCATCATTGAATCTTTTGTGCTTGACATATGGTGAGTGCTTGACATATGGTGAGTGCTTAACGACTATCAGCTGAATAAAAAAAAAAATAAGGCACAGACTCTGGAGTCAGCTTTCCTGAGTTAGGATCACATTTGCTCACTTTCTTGGGCAAGTTACTTAGATCTTCCATGAGTTCATTTCTTGTCAAAAAAAAAGTAGGGGGGGACTTCCCTGGTGGCGCAGTGGTTGGCAGTCTGCCTGCCAATGCAGGGGACACGGGTTCGAGCCCTGGTCTGGGAGGATCCCACATGCCGTGGAGCGGCTGGGCCCGTGAGCCACAATTCCTGAGCCTGCGCGTCTGGAGCCTGTGCTCCGCAACAAGAGAGGCCGCGATAGTGAGAGGCCCGCGCACCGCGATGAAGAGTGGCCCCCACTTGCCGCCAACTAGAGAAAGCCCTCGCACAGAAACGAAGACACAACATAGCCAAAAATAAATAAATAAAAATAATATTAAAAAAAAAAAAGTAGGGGGCAGGCAGCTAAAAATAATGCCTATCTCAGAAGGTTATTGTGAGGAGAAAGTCAGTTAACATATGTGAAAACCTGGCTCATAAGTGCTACATTAGTATTTGCTATCTTTGCTTAACATATTCATTGCACACTTACTCTGCATCAGCTATTTTCCTAGTAACTTGGGATACATAGTAAACAAGGCAAAAAAAAAAAAAAAAAGATTGAAGGAAAGTAGATTGTCTGTGGTTATGTCAATAAATTTTGCCATGAATTTTTTCATTGTAGAATTAAGCCCAGAAACGAAAGAAAAAACAAATTTCAATATGTACATTTTTTTCAACCAGAGAAGTAGTGGATTTGGGGGATTTTTCAAAGAGAAGCAAAAAGGTGCCTATGCATAACTCTTCTAAGTCATTCTGGCCCCTAGGACATGGACATTTCTATAGAGGCATGGCCAGAGAGTGGCTTTCTGATCACCTATCCAGTTTTTCTCTGGTTCATCGTTCATGAACTGGTACCCAGTGGAGAGTCAGTTCACAGTGATTTAATCTACTATTATACAATTCTTCTCACACTTGACTCTTTCCTAAAAGGTCCTGTTGTGTGCCTCTCATCTAGACGGTAAAATAAGAATGTTAAGATTTGTAATTTATATATTGTTTTATCAGTCACAGCTCTCAGTGTCAAGCATCAGAGTCTAACTGATTTAAATAGGACAGGTACTTTGTTAAAGAGACATTTCATAGCAGAAGTGTATTTCACAGAATCTCCAAGAATAAGACTCCAGAAATATACTTATTCTCACAGAAGAAGACTTGGAGGCTTTGTAGCCAGGAACAGTGCTGAAAAATGCTGCAGAACCTTCTGGAGAAGGCACCCTTGCTGCTGACATTGGACACACTCATTGCCAAAGCCGTTGATACTACATAACAGATATTGCTTCTAGAATGGCTCTTTCTTGAAAATTGATGTAGCTAATCTCCGCCACCAGCCATCACCAAAACTGATTCCGCATAGTCCCTGCTTCTCATGCCATTTCATTACTTCTTTATGCAAAGACTGAGCTGGAGGTGTCTGATTGGTGCAGTCTAGTTCACAAGCTTGGGTCCTAGATACCAGGAGGGCCAGGAGAGTGAGTGTATGCTATTTGCGGCTTCTCCTAGTGGAGGCTGGTTTTGCCTCATGGGGTGGTGGAGTCCCCAAGTACAGGAGGTTCAGATGTCCAAAAGAATGAAAAGTGCACATTACCTCTCCTAAGAAAGTATTATTTGCCAACACGGACGTCTTATTAACCAAACAGGAATCAGTTAAAAACACAAGAAAAGGAATGCCACTCATTTTTGACAACAGATAACATAGTAGAGAACGCTACTCATGTCCTATGATGAAATTGATTTGGGCTTATTTCTTGGCAATATATGTTCCATGTGACATTACAAGTTCCTTTAGGGAGACTGAGACAGTACAATTTGCCTGCTAATAGGGTCATGAAGAGTTCCTGTTATACAACCCTGCCTCCTTCTTTCACTCTCCCTCTGAGCCTTTATGGTCATCAGTCTTGCTCACTGGGAGGAATACATTTTAAATCCTTATATAAAATCCAAGAAGAAGGAAAAAGCACCATAAAACAGATTTGGCTCTGATGTACGCATTCTAAGATAATCCATGCAAACAAAGCATTTCAGGATAATTATTAATTATGACTACAAATTAATTACTCTGATCATTTGGGTTTTCTTCACAATGAGGAAAAATCAGGAAAAATAAAAGGGTGATTAGTTGCAATTTCACTGGTGAATATATCTACCAGTAAAATGGGGACTGGAAAGAGATTGAAGTAGAGACAGGAATGTTGGGTTATGGGCTGGAGTCTGTCATCAATTCAAGTGAGAAATCAGGTAAGTAAATCACAGCTAATTTCAGTCTCACTTAGAATCCTCATTTGTAATCTGCTGGGGTAGAGAGTAGGGAAGCATTGAAGGAGATAGATAGAAGGAGCTACCATTGATTGAATGCTGTTATGTGTCAGGAAATATACAAGGCCCTTCACACTTTATAACATCTAATTTCTTAAGAATTTTACCATTTTTAAATTCTACCTGTTGATTACCCATGGACATAACCAGTAAAAGGAGTTGAAGGGAAAATGCTGTGCAAGATTTGAAAATTCCAAACATATACCATGAATACAGAGATTAACAAGGATTCAATCAACCAGTTATTTTGAGTCAACGATTTTAACACCTAAAAGCAATAAGTGATGTGCTCAATGTGCACTTGTGATGTACCTAAAGTGCATTTAAAGTAGGGACAAGAAAGGAGAGTTATTCTCAACTAGCTAAGTATGCTGAAGAACTGCACTGAAATGCCTTCAAAGAATCTAAAAATTAATAATCATGTGCTGTAATTTTTATTGTATATTAATTTTTTTTGAAAAAAAATCACTGAGTCTTTTACCCTAATATGCTTTTCACTAGTGTATCGGGTAACCACACAATTTTCTTTATTTCTTTTAGGGTTGTTGATTCAGTGAACCATCTTTTCTATCAATATAATATCGGTCATCAAGTGCAAAGATTTCAAGAAATATAAAAATCAATGTCAGAGGTTAGAAGGGTCTCAAAATGGAAACAAGGTTCTTACAAAAAAGGATAAAGAACGATTTGCTTTAAGTAGATGCTTAAATAGTTTCATTTTGCCTAAAAATATACATCTACAGCTTATAAAAATTGAGCGATTTAACTCCTATAGATTTATAGAAACAAATCAGATGAAATGAAATTTAAGGACATACCCTTTGATCTGTACTGGATTTTCTCCCAATTACACTTATCAGTTCCAGGGCACTGTAAAGGATAGGGCACCCACCCACTTGCTGAAGACTCATGACTGAAGATCAAGTTGGTTCTATAAGGATGCATCAGAGTGGATGAGATTCAAACAGGCTTTGCTAAGGAGTGATAGTCTTTAAAACTTATTTCAAGTATAGTGGTCTATGAAACAGTAAAAGATAAATACTTGATCATGTATCTCAAAATTATAAGAAGAGAAATAATACTGAGCATAGGTGCCAAACACAGAGCCTGTGATCATTATATTTAAGTAATTTAACCTGTATTTTGTGTGACATGATATTGTCTGTCTCACCACTATCTTTACAGGAGGAAATCAACATATTTGCATCTGATTCTGATACAGAAAAAGTAGCTCTGTATGTAAGTATCTGTAATTCTCTCATTGGTATTTTTTTTTCACACTCCCTCCTCCCCACAAATTATTGCTTTTCTTTCTCTATTTTCTGTACCCAGACTTGATGGTACACTTTCTCATTATCATAATCCCCTCTCTAGTAATGAAAGGCCTGGAAAAAATAAAGACAGGAAAGAAAAGCAACTGAGAAAAAAAAGGAAAACTTTTTTTGATCCTCTAAAAGAAAAACAAAACACAGAAAATACGATTGGGGGGAATTTGTTGATATTTTTAGAATAATGATACAAAATGCTTCTGATAAAAGGCTTACAAACTGAACCCCAGCCTAAAGTACTGACTTCATCGAAGCACCCTAAACCTCCCCAAACAGTTCTATACACTGTGCAATATGATGAATTGCAGGATCCAAGGGAGGAATTTCAAATGCCATAGCAGGATGATGTCTCTAGAAGACCCTGGTATTTACCCAAGGATAAGGAAGATGAATTGAGCACTTCTCCCCCTATTGGTGTCCATCTAGTGGCTGGTATATGATGTGCCCTGTCCTCCTGATGGGGTTAGAAATGAAGTAGTCTCCTAAAAAGCTGTTTCTTGGACCACGCTGGGTAGATCACTCAGGATAGATAGGGATAAAGAACAAGGACAAGAAAAGGCTGTTAGAAGGCGATGTAATCTTACTCTGGGTTCTGTGATGTTGAGATTTGCGAAGAAGCTGGAAAAAAATGAAGAATTTCTTAAACATATCTCTGTAAGAGCATGGTGCTAAGGACAGAATCTCTTAATGCCTCTTCCTTTGCTCAGGCTTTGTGTTCTTCCAGTTTTTTTTAGCATGATAATTCATTTGTAATTATGCAAACTAATAAATAAATAAACATCCAAAAGAATAGACAAGCTTGACTCAATCCAATCATTTTCAGAGATCCACGAAGACAGGTTTATTCTGAGAAATATCAGACCCAGAAGCAGCAGAAAGAGCTAATAATATCCTCTGATGTCAAGTGCTTACAGAAAACACCCGTTTTATAAAAGTAATCATGTGGAAAAAACATTTTGCAGATTTTACTAAGCTCTGCAAACAAAATAATTGTGTAATGTTAAGGGTTTCTTTTGTTGTTATAATTTTCCTTGCTCCTCACAAACTAGCAAAATCTCAGAACTTAAAATTCTATATCTTGCCATTCTATTATAAAATTTAAAAAGAAAGTAAATTTAATTAGTATATTATAAGATATTGTCTATATACTTGAGAATTCTATTAAGCATAATTATACTAAGAGCACAGTTATAATTCTAAACTAATAGGAGACCAGATTGAAGAAGGGGCTATACAAATGTATTTTTTTTTCTATTCCAACTTTCCCTAAATATCCACTCCCTCCCATAAAAGAAGACATAAAATTTGATTACGTCAAAACATCTGTGTTTTACATCTTTATCAACATCAAAAACTTTTTCAGATCACCTGCTGAAGCTCTAAGAACATGAAACTCTGTGCTCTCACTTTGTGTCTTTGAGGAAAGGGTCTAGGCGACACTCTCTCAATAACCATAGGCCCTGTGATAAGAACAATACCACTCCTTTTCTCCCAATTCCTTTCACTTTAAAGGAGTGAAGGGTATATCTGTATGTATACTTGTCTTCTGTAAATGAAACTGAAAATGGATTCTATAAGAACAAATAGGTTTCAGAAACAGAAAACTCACAGTACCATTAAGAAAAAGAGAAACTTTGATAGTAATACTCCAATAATTGGGGTAAATGTTACTACTACAAATTTTATTTTGGAGAATAAGATGAATCATAGAAAAGCAACCAATTCAAGGTTTTTTGAAAGCATTGAATCTTGCAACTCAGTTTTACTTATGAGTATTTGTACCATTCACTGAGGCCCTGACTGCCTGAGAAAATGTGCCGGGGGCACCCCTTCCTCTGGTAATGTTTCTAAACCCCTCCAAGCCACCAGGTAGATTAGTTTGTTTGCTCATTTTCAGCACAGTAAAGGAACCCAGGCAGAATGCACACAGTGGATGGACTATACTGTTTCATCAAGAAGATAGAGTTTCCACACAAGACCCAGGCAAATGCTTTGCGGGTGTCTTCACAGTGTGGGGTTGGAATGTGTTTCCCTTTATAATGATGCACTGGAATGGCCTGCAGTGCTGTCCCAGGGGAGGGAGGTGTGAATCCCTCTGTGCACTAGCATCTTCCAACAGATTCTGCAAAAGAAGCTGAAATTGGAAGTTGCAAAGGAACCATGACTGAGACTTTATGGTCACACCTCAGTAGACAGTTAGCAATTACCATCTACTTCATTTGGGGACAGCAGAAGTTGAGAGTTATAGTGTGTGGCTCTAAAGTAATGTGATTAATGCCAGTAGATCACATAAGACAGTCTTATAGCGCTTTATGGGCACACCTTGTATCCCAGGGGGAGTCCACATATTAGTTTAGCTGTGTAACGAGCCAAATGTCTCTGAGCATGTTACTACATGATTTAATAAGGTTTATCACTTTATAATCGTCTTACATCTTTCAGAAATTAATATTATTTTTATAGAAATATCAAAGGTACAAACTCAAGAGACATTAGGTATCCAGATTATATAATCCTATGAAATTAAAGTTTTTTAATGAAAGATGGCAATATTAATGAGTTAAATCTCAGTCTTAATTAATTATTGGCGTATCAGTGGAGCTTAAGCTAATAAATTCATTATTTTTAGTTTATTTTTATTCTAAATGCTTTGATATATATTTCTTTAGTTCACTTACATCACTCCATTATCTAGTTTTTAAAAAAATATTTGAATATATCTTTGTATAGATGCAAAAAAACCCCCCACTATTTTAATACAGTCTGCCATTAACAAGGGAGTTAACTGGGCTTGGAGGTACCAGTAAATTGGTCGTTTGGCTGATTGGCATTTATTATATTCACCATGATTTTTTTAAGCCCTTGATTTCTCTATTCTCAGCAGCCCCTGCTCTATTCTTCGCAGTAGGCATCTCAAGAGAAATCTCAGTAGAAATAGAAGGGCCTTGGTATCAGAGTGAAGAATGAGGTGGGCAGAAGCCTCAGATGAGAAACTAAGAGGGGAGTGGTCATCTCTGGGGTAACAAATCCTGGCTCAAGCTTGCACTGCCATGCTCATTGCTGCACATGAGAATCCCCGGGAGGGCTATAAAATTCCCTGATCCCTGACCACATGCCAGGACAATTAAACCAGAATGACCTGGGCTGCCCGAGGAGTTCCAGTGTATGACCTGAGGACCACCTTACTGAGAGCCTAGGAGACTTAGATGACAAGAGCTCCCACTGAGATTTCATGTCAATTCTAAATCCTTACCCAGTCAGAGAAAAGGTAGGAGGAGACATGTCAGGAGCTCTGAAGAGGTCTTGCTTCAGGTCCAGATGTAGAAACCAGCAGACAGAGGACTTACTGAAACCCACTCCTACTACATTCCTGTACCCCAACCCAGGGAGGCCTGGGGTAGAAGCACGTAATAGGCGCTCCATAAGTACTGGAAGCCCCATTTCTAGACAAACCAGGCACATACGGGCTTTATGGAAGCAGGAGAAGAATTAGTGGTTTGTTGGGGCTGGTAGAAAAAGGCTTTCATCCTGAGAAATACACATTTTCACAGAGTTTAGTTTGTGTTTTTACTTTTGTTTTCCTCATAGTTGGGAAAAGCAGTACTAAATGCAGTTAATTGGCTTCGCATCTTGAGCAAGGAAATTTTTTTACCAAATATAATTCTTTTCCATTCAACTTCTGTAGGAAAAAATGTGGGATTCCACCAAGACCTAGAGCTATAGGAAGGTGGACACGGGTAGGAAGAGAGGAGACAGATGGAGACTGGGTAGCAGGAGGTCACCAGTTGCAAAGCATGTACAGGGATGTTAATTTTAAACTAATCTTTAATTGCCTAATGAGCTTCTAGGAAATGATTCTGTCTCCCCAGGCTAAAAAACTGAAAAAAAAGTTAAGGTGTGAGGCACAGAACAATGCCATCCTTCTCTGTCATCTTACCTATACGTAAAATGTTTATGAAACGTAGTCTACTTTGAGAATAATTACCACTGGATTATGCTTTAGTGGCAACACTACTAATGATAATAGCTGGTGTTTGCTCAACATTTAATATCTGCCAGGCATTCTAGTAAGAATTTTACATGAACTGTCTCATTTTATTCTTAACACACCTGTTACTTCATCCTCATTTCACAGAATAGGTTATGTGGTTAACTCAGGGAATTCTAACCTGGGCTGTCCGACTCTGGAGCCAATAGGCCTAACCATTAGTCTAAACTGCCTCATTTTGAGTGGGGTTACTTTAGTTATAATAGTCATTTTAAAACCGTGCACACAACTAAAATACTTTTCAAGACACAATTTTGGTCACAACCTTGTGTGCTGATAGAGATCTAGGTTAGATTGGGGTTGTTAATAGCAATCTAGGCCCTTGAAAAATCGTGCATGTGGCAGAAAGCTAAAGGTAGGTTTAAAACATTTACGTGAGAAATGCTTTGCAATGTGGACGTTTAGCTGATAAAATATGTTTATTTTGCTAGAAAATAATTATGGGTCACCTTTAAAGAGTCTAAAACACACAGATGTCAGATTATACCTGTCACAACTTGTCAAAAATATTTTCTATCAGCCTAAAATTGTCCAGAGGTTGTTCCAAATCCACATAATCCTACAGAGTGCTAATGTTTACATGAGGATTTTTGCAACAGCAGATGTATGCGGAAAGATACATACTGTCTTGCAGCTCCCTACTGGTCCCCATCAGACTTGGAGGCAGGGAGTGAAGGTCAGGAATACTTTAGACTCCTGACATAGATTCAGTGCAGCCATTTTCACATGAAAGCAATTACCTAAGCGCTGTATTGCACTGATTACTTACCAGACTTTTGGGGGCCCATCTGCTCTTCCCTACTTAAGCCACTTAAAATGAAAAAGAAAAAAAAAAAAAACAAAAAAAAACAACTCCAGAAAAGAAGAGGCTTCTAGGACTTCACGATTAATACGCAAGGAGCTACTCAGTACTGTGTAAATAAAAGAGAAAGAAAACGAAGAGGAAATAAGCATGAGAGGATGAAAATCAAACCCTGGATGTGAGACTATGGCACAAAGAAGGAACGTCTTAAGACTGCTAATGGGTCCAAGGTTTGTTTTTTGGAGGAGTGGAAATGTTCTAAAATTAGATCGTGGTGACACTGCACAACTTTGTGAATATATTAAACAGACATTGAATTGTACACTTAAAATGGGTGAGTTCTATGGTATGCAAATTATCTCAATCAAGCTGTTAAAAAAGAAGAAAGAGAGGAAGAAAATCTTAAAAAAAAAAACAACAACCCAGGAACCATGGAAAGGGTGAGCGAAAATCAACTCTGAAAAGAGACAATGGCCATTTCATACCAACAACATCTGCTCCAGCATACTTCAAGACACCCTTCTAAGGATGAGGGGACGCGTTACTGTTTTTTTGTTTTTCCCAAATGGAGCCTGCTGTACTGAGTGGATTAAAAATATCCCTCTTAAATGGTC
The DNA here is from genome assembly GCF_028021215.1 of Eschrichtius robustus. Classification (NCBI taxonomy): domain Eukaryota; kingdom Metazoa; phylum Chordata; class Mammalia; order Artiodactyla; family Eschrichtiidae; genus Eschrichtius; species Eschrichtius robustus. Next base: position 65,429,369 of record NC_090828.1, read on the forward strand.
CTTTCCATTCTAGCATTAAGAACCTACTGATTTTCACTGGCACAGAATTCTGAGAATTCAATCCTAAGACAAAGTCAGAAACAATGCTAATGTGATATTTCTAACCTAAATATCAACAGGACACATGCCGAATGGCTCATAATCCCTTAAGGAGGGTTGGATTTCACTCACATCTACAGGAATCAGTAATGGCTGCTTTGAAAAACAGAATCTAAATGGGTGATATTAAAAATGGGTAGTGCTAACTACCAGAGCCACCTAATAAAGTTTTCTCCAACACATTCTTCTAAGAGGCTGAACCCTCACCCCAAACGTCCTTCACCCAGGGGCCCTGACTGTTGAGAGTAGCTCCTTTTTCTAATTTACATAAGGGTACTCCACAGGCTATCAGTGATGCTGGTAACTGTTAAACAGGCAGAACCATAAAGCATGAGTCTAGAACACATAAATAGGACATCATTCCAAGTTTAAAATGTCTGGCATAAATGAACGTTCCTATATCTTGTACCTCCTTTTGTCCCCCCTATTTCAGAACCTCTTTTTCAATAGGTATGAAATAATCAATCAAAAAACAGAGGGACCTTTAACCTCAGAGATAGCTTAATTTTCCAAACTTGTTTAGTCCCATTGCTGATCTCCCAGACAAACTGTTTCCAAATAGCTAATTACGCTGAAATAGCTCACTTCAATACAATAGGAAGGAAAGAGGCAGATTGGACTGAATTATTACACCTTATGAAATTATTACTAATTGTGATATTAAATATTGTCAGAAATCCAAAACAAATGTTCTTTCTTTTAACTCTAATTAAACTTGATTTCCAAGCTAATATTAATTTTTATATGGCAGCAAAATAAATATTTTTCTGACCAGTGGCAGACTTAGCAGAGAGCTAAATCTCAAGTACTTTCAACAAAGAGACTGAAAACACCCTCAGAGCCGACAATAACTTGGGTAAGACAGAATTAACTGTCTGTCTACCAGTAAATGTTTTGTTCTCAATCCCTGCTGATAAAAGAAGTGATTTTTAGAATGCATTCAGATAGCTTTAAAAGTTTAAGTGAATATCTAAGACATGATTTTTCTATGTTTTCCTCTCTCATAACCAAATTTGATATGTATCTCAAATTTCCATTAAGGATTATAAGTTAGTCATTTGATTTTCTAAGATACAGATGACTTTTTTCTTTCATTTTCCTACAGACTTCTGCATACAGTTCAATAAATGGTATTTACTAGTTTATCCTTCCATATATTCCCTTTACATTTTATTTATATTGCATTGTACTGTGACTTAGATTTAGTTATTCCTCATGGAATTATGGGGTATTATTAGTGTATCTAAACGTAGATAATGAAACTGAAGTTCAGAGAGGTCACTACAGGCCCAGAGTCATGCAGATATTCAGATTTTTAGCACATGTTTTTTTATTACTCTCACACACTTTAGTATGTCATGGTCACAGAGAAGGAACTACAGCTTATAATAATAAACTATATTTGCAAGGAGCTTATAGTGGAGATATATATATATATATATATATATATATATATATATATATATATTTGCTGGTTTGGTTGTGTTTGTTTTCACCCAGCATTCATTTATTCTTTGTTCATAAGGGTATGCTGAGATCTTCCACGTAGGTAAACAGGTACAGAGGCCTCAGCCAATCAGCATCCTCTAGCTACAGCAATTTAGTTCTAGGGGGAGCATATGTATTCCACTTAGAGCCAATTAGATGCTGTAAGGGTTTTTTCCCTGGGGCTTCTGGGAAAAGGATTCTCACTCTTTCTCTGCGTCGTTTTTACTCCTTTCTGGGGAAAACCTGGGAGAGAATGGGGCCAGAGGAAGTGAGGCTGAGAGGTAAAAAAGAAGAAATACGATCAAGGAGATACTCAGTTTTTTAAACAAACACTTGTGAAGCGCTTATAAAGGGCCAGGCACAGTCTTAAGCACTTTACAAAAACCGCTTACTTAATCCTCTTAACAAACCTATGAGGTGGGTACCATTATAATCTTGACTCTATAATTGAGGAAATTGAGACACAGAGAAGTTAAGAAACTTGCCTAATGTCGTTCAGCTAATAAATGAAGGAGGGCTTCCCTGGTGGCGCAGTGGTTGAGAATCCGCCTGCCAATGCAGGGGACACGGGTTCAAGCCCTGGTCCGGGAAGATCCCACATGCCGCGGAGCAACTAAGCCCGTGCGCCACAACTGCTGAGCCCGCGCTCTAGAGCCCGCGAGCCACAACTACTGAAGCCCGCGTGCCTAGAGCCCGTGCTCTGCAACAAGAGAATGAGAAGCCCGCACACTGCAACGAAGAGTAGCCCCTGCTCGCTGCAACTAGAGAAAGCCCGCCCGCAGCAACGAAGACCCAATGCAACCGAAAATAAATACATAAAATAAATAAATAAATAAATGAAGGAGCAGGGATTTGGGCCCAGGTGATCATGGTCTATCCCAGTGCTCTTAGCTACTACGCTAGAGACATACTGTGAGTCCTTAATTACATCAATGGTAAGGTAATATATGCTTCACAATGGGTTCTCAAAGAAAAGAAGGAAAGAGGGAAGGAAGGAAGAAGGGAAGGGAAGGGAAGGGACATCCCTGATTTTTTGCGTTTGCCAATTCCCTTGGTACAAATATTCTCAACATGGCTGATTTCAAGCTATTAACACGATATTATCTGGTTTGCAAAATTCCTGAAAATTTAATAACCAAAGAGTTGGTACAAGCCAGCTGCTCTAGTACACCCCTGGAACTTAACATCAAACCTCCCTTCCACAAGACTGCATTTTTATGAATCTGTAATGTTCCTTTTGGTTTAAGACTCTTGTGGTTGGGTTTTTGGTCTTTTGCCATATAAAGCATCCTAACTGATACCAAGTTTCACAGATGATGAAGTGCTTTCATGGAAACTGCTCTTGGTCATCTTTGACCGCCACAATCACCTCATGAGATAGACAATACACTCATCAGTTTCTCCATCATAACTCAACAGAAACTGAGACTTGAGGGGGTTATGAATTTGGACTATGTAGTACTGGCTACACAATTTGCCACACCCAGTGCAAAATGAAAATGTAGGGTCCCTTATTCAAAAATCATTAAGAATTTCAAGATGACAGCAGAGCATGAAACTAAGTGCAGGGCCCCTCTAAGTATGGAGCCCTGTTTAACTGCCCACAATGAAGATGGCCCTGGGTCTACGGGACTCAGCTGACAAATGTCAGAGGTGGTGTGTGGACTCAGATCTACAAGTCCCATAGCCCTTACACTCTATCACGCTGCTTCCCTGCAAGATAAAGGATATGGAAATACTTTACCTATACTTCTATGTAGGATTTATTTAAATTATTAATGATGACTATATAGCATGTGGTTGATCAGTTTCAAGTAAACACATATACTTGATTCACTTAGAATCCTATGTTGCAAGAGCTATACATTAGGTCACAAGTATATCCAATCTTAATTTATTTACATTACATTTCCTTCAGGCAAAATTAAAAGAAATCTTACCGTAAACTTATTGTGAGCAACTTACATTGCACATTTTTTTTTTCTTGTTTACTTTTCAAACAAAGCCAGAAAAAGAAAACAAATACTATTCCACATACCAGACTTTTAATCAATCTATCTGATATACTGCCCCCGACGCCACCTTACAAACCCACCTGCCTTAATAGTCACAACTCAGGCAACTCTAAATACCCTAGGGAGTTTTCTGAAAAAACAAGCAAGCAAACAAACAAACAAAACCAAGAAACAAAAACAAACCCCACATTTATCTCTGACTACAACACTTCAGAAATACCCCAGTTACTTTCTTCCTCCTGGAAAACCTGGGCCTAAGTCCAGCTGTTTACAGTGCAATTACTATTTTCCAAAGTGCCAGGCTCACTCTAATGAGTTTTATTACTTAGATTTTCACATTCAAAAATCATAACCCATGACAATATTCGGTAATATATGACAATGGAGTAATGAAATGGGAAATAATCTTTTATATAAGAGAGAATTTAGAAGTTGTGTTATGCAGTTTTATATAACATCTGGTTTCCACTACTCAATTTTTGGTGATTTTTAAAGAAAGCAGAAAACTCATCACGATAAGCAGCTGAATAATGCTTCAAATTTAATCTATGCAAACAAATAACAGATAGTTTATCATGAATTATAACCTAAAGGCAGAGGCTCAATGTAAATATTGTTCTCAACATTTCTGTTTACCTGTTGACTAACCTAGGCTATTTAATTTTCATTTTTGTTTGAGACATTAGAAGCCAAGAGAAAAAATATTCCAGTATGATTCCCTAGAAACATGGCAAAATGCTCCAAGTAAATCAATCAATACATTGATATGCTTTAGAGGTGATTTTCTAAAACATTTTAAAATTACATTTCTTGTTAATGAGTAATGAAAATAAATATACCACCAAAGAGGGCAGGGATGTGTGTTTTATATTAGCACTGAAATGAAAGCGTTTCAACCAGACATGATTTATCCTTTACCAACAGTAGTACTACCTGCTCAGATCTGCCCTGGTGCTGGTATTGGTACTGAGTAAAGGCATTACAGGAAGAAGCAGTTTTGTCCTTCTCAAATTGTTTCTTCACTCTGGCCAAACCACCAGGCACTGTGCGCATTTCTGATTCTTCCAGCATCTAAGACAAGAAAAAGGAAAGAAAAAGGAAATTTCAGCTTGACATCGTCTCAGGATGGGATTCTCAAGCTATTTTTTAAAAAATGGTTGATAATTATTGGGTGGTATATTAAAAAGATATTAACATACACAATTATTTCCGGAGGATCTTATTACAGAAAACCTTAATAAAAATAATTTCTCCATGTTGTTTTTTCCTGTATCAGTCTTTTGATATAAAGTCAGAGGATCTTTAAAATATTGAGTTAATTTTCCTTATCTCAGATAGATTTTGATGTCTGGAGATTAGATCTGTTAGAATGGATTTCTCTCATAATATACAGACTAGCAGAAATTAGAATAATGGATTCAATTTTAATCCACAATAAAGTTGTCATTAAAATTCCAAATGTCTATATAGGTAACACATTATTAAGAATATTAAAAAACATTTGACTTATTCCAAAATGTATTTAAATCATTAAGGATGAACAAAATAGCTTTGAAGCTATTTTGGGAAGCATATTTTTATTAATATACAAAAATATTAATATTAGTAAAAATAACAACTACTTAATACATAGTGCTGAGTGATTTTCTATGTATTTACATATATTTTGTCACTTGATGCTTCTCCATGTTCTGTGAGATACGGTCATTTATGGTGGGGATGTCTAAGTTTAGAAGGATTCAGGTCTATCATTGGCATTTTACAGATGAGAAAGCCTATTCCAGTAGGTGTCATTTAGAACAACCTGAATAACTTTGAGGAGTCTTGTCAGATATTATGCCCCTGTGGGAAGTGCAGTCATTCGAAGGCTTTGGTTCTGATGATTCAGCACATTCCCCAGCCTAGCGGGCACTCAAGCCCAGATGGGATGACAACTGTCCAGCAAACAGGCCCCAGGCCAACCCACTTTCCTCTAAGATACATCCAGGTCCACCTGAAACTGGGAGGAGGCTCAGTGACACTTCATGCACAGGAGGTCTCCTGAGGTCTGGCCTAGTCTTGACATAACCCTGGAAGCCTTGAGACCTGAGAGTAACTGAATGCCTGTGAGCTGAGGTTCCCATACCTTGGACTGTGGACTCCTGGGATCCTGAAATCTTTACCCAAATATGTAGTTCCTCAAACAGATACTAAAAATACAGCTACTAAATTGGGGTTTTCCATACTCCAAAATACTGGAGGTGAAATTAATATTCAGGATTATCTGAATTACTAGCAAATACTCAAGTGGTTGCTTTATCAAGTTCATAACCTTGCCCTAGTTACAGGGACTGCCAAATATTTAAGAAAATGCACATTGACTCTATGGAAAGAAGGGATACATTCTAGCAAATTCTGCAACAAACTTCATGTGTAAATCCTGGTCAATTACTGTCACTTGATACATGTTAAAGTCATTAGGGATTATGGCATCTCTTTTGAAATTTAAGATAAAGAAAGGGAAGGGTGAATTAAGGCTACAATATTTCTTTTACCCCCTCTGCCATTTAATTTACATAAATGGCCTTCTTCAATTGATCATATGCAGATAATATATACACATTAAATTACAGAAATTAAGGCAAATTTTGTTAAGAAGAAACTTACTTTTTCCAGCAACTATAAACAGTGTCCAAATGATGTGCAAATTTATCTGGTAAGCCTCATTAATTATGCTAACGAGTGGATACTTTACTAGTGTGTGCGTTTATACAAAAACATCAGTTCCTATACTGAACAGGTTGCCTCTTATCTAATAAATGAATTAAAAAACAGATATCTCCATTCATTTACTTTAGCACTGTGCTTTGGAATCAGATCATGTTACACAGGCAAAAATGCATACAGTTGATTATTTCTACTAGTAGTACAACCATGACCCCTCCTGATGCTGCTCTCCGGCCTAAGGGAGAAAGTCCTTTGAGCTATAGTTTAGTTAGTGGTGGTGATGAGGTCTTCTTGTTCAGCTCAGCTTGGAAAGTTTACATATGTAAGATGGCAGGACTTACTCAAGGAGAAGCCTATGGCCATGAGCTGGAGTGATGTCTCTTTGCTCAGACTGAGATCACTTTGCCTTGTTTACCACCATGTACTAACATCCCAACTAATCCATGTAATTGTGAATGACCACATAACTTAGATTGCTTTGTGTTGAACCTTTTTAAAAATGTTTATCCTTATTCTACGTTTCTTATTCTTGGACACAGAAACAAGATTTGGAATTTAATGGATATGCCGATAATAATTATTCTATTAACGAGTTAATTTAAATACTTAATACAGAACCTACCTAATGTTATTTTAATAATAAGTTAATTTAAATACATAACACTTAAACCTAGGTAAGTATATTCCATACAGAATCAGCAATTTCCTTTACAAAGAACTGTTCTTGGTTTGTAGGGCATAACAGAAATAACAATCTGGCGAGTTGGACAGACAGTAATTCTAATCCCAGTTGTGACACTTAAAACCTTGGGCTAGAGTTCCTGAACCTCAGTTTTCTTTCCTATAAACTGGGAATAGCAATATATGTCTCACAGATTTCTTGCAAGTGTTAAAAAAGATAAAGGAAATAAAACTGCACAGTACAGAACCTGGTACTTTGTTGCCTAACAAATGTTACTTTTCCTTTCTCCTCTAGGGGGCTTCTGAGGACCGATGCCTTTTCACAGGCAGTCCTTTCGTTTAGGTTCAACAAAATGCCATCTGCCTGAGTCTAGGACAAAGAGAAACTGATCTAGGACAAAGAGAAACTGATCTAGGACAAAGAGAAACTACTTCAATGTGACTGAAATATAATGGATTCAGTTTGGGGCCAAATCAGTGACTTCCAAATTTTGCACATAAAATATTTGGTTTATTTGTATAGACAGAAATTTTGTTATAAGCAGTTTCCATGATTCTTTGATTGAACAAACATTTGATGCAACTGACCAAATAAGGCAGTTATTTTGCTTTACTTTAGATATTTATCAGGATTTCTCTGAGACAATATGTGTGCTCAGTTTTTCTCAGAATATTAGTTTAGGGCCAAACCAAACAGTAGGGCACTTTTTTTGGACCAAAGATGCTTTCTTATATAAGAGGAGGCAGTTGAATATAGTTAAAAGAGTACTAGAGTCAAGAGACTGGAATCTAGTCTGGCTTTGTCCCTGTCTAACTGCATGATCTACCATAAATCACTGCCCCTGAATTTGTTTTGTCTGTAAATGGGCAGGAAAGAGAAGGATTATTAAATTCCTTATATGTAGAATTTCTTCAGAATAGCATTAAAATTTTAAATTTTTATATTAAATAGTGAGATAATTTAGTTTCCTTATGCGTCCAATTTAAATATTCTCCTTTTAGTACACTATAAATACGAATCATGCCTTATACAAATTTGTTTTATGGTATATTCTCCTAGTGTTTAGCAAGATAAAAGTCTTCCTAGATAAAAGATTGCTTACTAAACAACCAGTCTTTAACTAGGTATTTTCAAAGTCAGCTTGTTTCACCAAGAATCATGTTTCCAATTTAGAATACTAATTTGTAGTAAAGTTCCTTAATGATCCAGCAGGGGGTGCTATGTAAGAAGAGTGGCAGGAGGCGCTGGAGGGATACTATTACTTTTGGAAGTGATGAAGTTACTTACGTCATTTCTGTACATTCATTCAAAATCTATGGTGCGCCTGAAATGTATTTCAATAACTATGTAAAAACTTAAATGTCATCTAGAATTGCAACATTGTTAATGAGTTTGGCACAGTCATTCTTGTCTCTGAATGATTTGTAAAGAAAATTGTTCAGAGCAGCTATTTTAGAATACCAGCCTTCTTGGCTATTCTCTCTCTCTCTTTCTCTTTTGGTTAAATGAACAACTTTGCTAATTTGGAGATTATAATAATAAAAGAATATCCTTATATTCCATTAAGCTATAAAGCTGCTACTGATATAAAATGACTTATCAAATCCTGTGGATTGAAGGCCACAGAATATGGAACCCAACAAATTCTTTTGAATATGACTTTATTATGCATTTGCTCTAAAAACTGGTGGTCTTACTGAATCCTGCTGTTTCCTGTAATCATAATTGGTTTAGCAGAGTCCCTACATTGCTAATCTCCCTCATTTCTATGTTGATTAAGCTACTTCTAATGGATTTAGGGCATACAGAGAAACGAGAAAAGCAAAAGAAATTATACTGCCAGTGAATTTAAATGAACTATACATGAGACCAAGGAGGGCAGCATGCAGACCCACATTATTAAGATCTGAAATTAATTCCCAACCTTCCCAAGGAGAATAGCTATAGGTTAAATGATAATTATGGCAGTAGTAACACATTTATACAGTGCCTTATGGCTTACACGTAAATTATCTCTTTTACTCTTCACAGAGACCCTCTGCAGTAGATGGTTTTTTCCCATTTTTCAGTTAAGGAAACTGCAGTTCAGAGAAGGGTTAAGATAGTAGCTCAAGTTCACACAACTAATAAGTGGCAGAGCTGAAGCTTAATTTCAGATACTCTGGATTTGATACACACTATTTCTGTGTTTTTTTCTACTTTATCCCATTGTCCAGTAGTATTCTTATGGTGCAGTGTTAAGGAGGCATGTGAAAGGCAGGCAAGCAGCCTGCCTAATGCAGAAGCGCCAGAGGCAGCTTACGTTGGCGGAGGAGCTGCGGCAGTCACCCTTGGAAACAGCTGCCTGGTACCTCGCCATCCGCTCCTTCAAGGACACCACCTCCTGGAGGTCTGACACACCCTCTCTCTGCGCAGCACTGTCTTCTGCAAATCCACTCGCAGGCTTACTAGGGCCAGCAGTCACTGAAAACAAATGTAGCATCGTTTCAGGTTTTGAAAAGAAAATAGCATCATCTTAGGAACAGTGAAGGCACTTAAAACATCTGGTCTCGGAAAACAGACTGTAACATTCCATGGTATTTTCCACGTTTCATGGTCACCCTCTTTTTTTCAAGCTTTCAAGCAAAGCTACAAAATGCCTACACAGAAGCATATGCTTATGCAAACAGCAAAAGAAAATATTGTCCCCACTCCTACTCCTGCAATTATTCTGATAAACGATAGGTATTTATTAAGAGATACATAATGTTAATGAACATGTCCTGAAGCATTATGTGTTGGAGTTATGCTAAATGCTATAAAAGCATCATCTCATTTACTTCTCTAACATCCTCATGAGGTAGGTTCTATTATTTTCTAAAATTTATAGATAAAGAAAATGGAGAGTCAGAGTAGTTAAAAAACTTTCCCATGATCACACAATCAGTTAAGTGTCAGATTTGGTGGTTTGACTAAATCTTTGGCAAGTCTAAAAATTGCTCTTTGCTTCTCTCCCTACCCTTCAACCCTCAAGGAGATAAATCTAAAATATGTGAATGCTATGAGAACTACAGACTGTGGATTTTTTTCCTTTTATTCCATAGAGGCATGTGTAACATAAGAAAGAAATAATAGTCCCATTAAAAAAAAACCTTTGTCAGTCGTTCCAGAGCATCTTATCTTTTCCCATGTAAGCCATCTACCTGACAAAAATACAGGGTATTAGGAATTACATACTTGCCAACAGAGCAAAAGACTGATTGCATGATCAAAGAATAACAGTTGTTAGAAACAGAAATGTCTTAGAGATGATACAGTCTCACCTAGTCTAACCAACTCCTTTTAGGCATAAGGAAACATGTCTAAATATTTCCTTATGTGAAAGAAACCTAAGGACCCTCCCTGGTTAATGTGATGGTTATTTAGATATAGGTGCCAGAGTTGGTTCCAAAACTAGTTTTTCTTATTTTATCCAGTGTTCTTTGCTGTTATCACTCTGCTTGTTGGTTTACTCTTAAAGAATTGTAATGACAAAATCATTTCAAGGGCTCCTTCTGGGACCAACCAGTATATGGTGTGTGTGTGTGTGTGTGTATATGTGTGTATGTGTGGGTTTTGATATGTTTATCACTCATTCATACACCCCCTGCCTTTCACCTTAGGGCTGGTAGTTTTTTGGACTCACAGGGTTAGCAGTCTTTGGTATACTTTGTTATTTGAATCGGTTTGATTTAATTACAATGAACCAAGTCCCACACAACCCCAGGTAACAGACCACCAAGCTGTTCCTTCCCTGCCCTGTTCTCCCTACCTTCTTACCCAGTCCCCACGTTGAACCATCTTATTACATTGTTTGTTCTTTCTATTAGCTTCTCCAAGATTTCTGTACACAACAGCAGTTGAGAACAACTACTGCGACCCAGGAAAAATTAAAAATCATTTGTTTTTTGACTCCCTGCGTATTTGCTTTTCCTTAAGGACTTCTTATTCAGTTAAACTTTTCATTTATTTTAATAAAATTTGTAAATATATTTTTAAAATTTTAATATTTATTTTTTATATTTTATTTCACACAGTATTGAAAGGAAAAAATATAAAGGAATAAGACCTTGTATCATGTGAATGCTGTGATTGTAGAAACTGATATGTTCCCAATAAATGTCAGTTAGTTTTAAAAATTCAGCTGTCTTCCAAAACCTCATATCCACACAAAGGTACACTCCTCCAGCTGATCCTGATAAAAAGAGATTCCCACCAACTACTGAAAATCTTTCACATGCTGAAGAAAATATGTATTTATTTTCCTCTCTGGATTATCTATTTGCACAGATGAATTCCGTTTATGTTCAGCTGTACTCTTCTTACGTTGTTGTAAATGGTCACTATATAAATTTTATTGAACATGAACCACTGAAGTTTTTCCACATTAAGATATAAATTTCATTTTGCACATTATTAATTAAAGATGTCATTCTTTTATTAATCTTAACAGAAAGTCAGCAGTTTATTTTTGCAAAACTTTACAGAGAGTATTTACTTTCGAAATATTTCCAAATGGTTTTTATCATTTTCATCCTACTGGGAAATGCCTAAGGTTAATGGTCAGGAAATCAGTTGCCTGAGTATTAAGAGATTTGGTTCCATTGCCTTGTAGCCTTTTATTCTGATCACAGAAAAAACATTACATTTTAATCTCTCTCTCTCTTTGTCTCTCTTTTTCTCGCTCTCTCTCTCCTTCCCTTTTTCCCATCAGTAACTTTGCCTACGCAGGTAGGGTCATGGAATAGAAAACCAACCTTCAGCTAACAACCTGTGTCCATGTTGTTTCTTAACCTCCTAAGTCAGTGTCTTTCAATTTCCTCATCTGAAAAACAAGGTGATGTTTCCTGACTAGTGTACTATAAGGCAGTGCACCTATCTGTTCCTATCTTGATGCTGATGACACCTGATGTAAATTTGTAGGGTTGATAAGACAGTCCCTTACGTAGGGACTTAGGGATGTGTGGGGAAGAAGATAGGAACGTTGGTCGCCTGACCTCACAATGTGTTATTTCAGAAGACTTGGATGCAACTGAGATTGGAAACAGTGTTAAATGAGTTTAGGGTAACTTTAAAGAGAAAGGTAACACAAAGAACAAGTTGGGTGTAAGACAGACTCAAGGATGTATTGTACAACATGGGGAATATAGCCAACATTTTGTAATAACTGTAAATGGAAAGTAACATTTAAAATTTATATAAAAATTTTTAAAAAGCAAATAATTGACTGAAAAAAATGATGCTACGGTCATCAATAAATAAGTCTATAGAATAAAGTAAAAAGTACTTTGACCTCTTTATTTCACTAAGAGAACACTTGCTAATATCTGAGTTGTGAAGCTGATATTTGCTCTGTCTGATTTACAGTACAGGTGTAAGCAGAGGTGTGTCTGATTTCCTAGCCGTGGTGAAATCAGAAGAAAGGAAAGTTATCAAAGGTGAGAAGAGAACTAAGGGTATTGAAGGCTTCTTAGAAGAATTAAAATACACATTGAAGGCAGTTAATAGAGTAATATATGCTGCAGAAGAGAAAACCAATGACATACTAACAACAATGTGAAAGAAGATGACAAAGATAGAGAACAGACAGCAAAATTCAAACTAGAAGATAACAGCATTTCTGTGGGAGGGAGGGAGAGTGGGCAGAACAAATGAAATACAATAGAAGAAATTCTTGCTGAAGATAAAGTTTGGGCATAGATTTAAAGTATTTACCATAATATAGGAATAAACTTAATTTTAAAACACCAATATATCAGCAAATCCTAGCAAAACAGTTCAGAATCAAGGAAAAAGAAAAGTTCTACAATTATCCAGACACATGAAGAGTTTCTGTGATGAAGAAACAAAATTCAGAAATCCTGAGGTATCTTCTTTATAACACTGAACACTAAAAGCAGTTAGAGAGCTGATTACTGGTTACTGAAATTTTAGTTTTGAGGACTACTGTATGTGAATTCAAGTTGCTACTCACGTGAGAAGTCAACAAAATGCCAAACACAGTCCGTCTAACAGGAGTCAGCCAAAAAAGAAAACGAAGAGCCTTAACAAAGAAAACCAAATGTAATAGTGTAAAACCAAACGGAAATGAACACGGGTCAAACTTCACCCTAAAAGACAAAGACAAATAAATCCAACCATGTGCCACCTGCAAGACACAAAATTTAAAAAGAAACTATTGGCCAAGAAATTGTGAGGCAAAAATAAATGGAGAGAAGTTATCATGACTATATTCCTTTCCTGCAAAGTAGCATTAAAGACAAAATATGTTAAATGAAATAGAGAGCTATTCTGTGGATAGAAGATGCTGCCCACTCTGAAGCTGTAACAACGACGTGACTCTACATGCTGACTAGCATAGTACAGAAACATATAAAAAGCATCTGCAACAAGAAGAAGAATTTTATGGGACTGTAATTGCTGTGGATGACTTTAACTTTCTTCCATCTTTGCCATATGAAACTTCAAAAATAAATTATTTGAATTATAGAATTAATAAAGTTTAGTTTAATATACGTATTCATTATTATTAAATAAACATTGATTATCTACAATAAGCATAAGACACAGTCACTGTGCTCCAGAGATGTCAGTCTAGTTGGCAAGAGAAAACAGGCAATTATAGCCCAAGGAGTTTATGGTTTTGCACCAGGTGAGTTGGGAGCCTACAGGGGAGAACCTAATCCACCTGGGTGTGTCAGTGAGCTAGGTGTTGGGAAGGCATCCCGAGAAGTGGAACATTTGCATTGAAACGCGAAGGAGCTGGCCATGTGACTATGTGGAAGAGAGGACAATGCAGAGACGGGAGGAAACAGCAGAATTACCAACAAATCATGTTGGGAAAAGTATAGGTAATGATTTTGAGGAAAACATTCAGAGTTCCTCACCACACTGCATATTACACACGGAGTATTAGATGAAGAGTTAAATGCTTTTTAAACTGATGAAAAATTCTTAGAGAGATATAAGTAATTCATAAAATGATTTTAGTTGGACTTTCTAAGCATGAAATTTCAAAGTGAAACAATCTTTCAAAAAATTTATAAGGCAAAAGGAAAATGGAAAAGGGACAATTATTAATAAATATGTTGAAGTGTTAATTTCCTGGAAAGAATATTGGTTGGAAAAAAAAACTAACATTATTGAAAAGACAGATAAAGGACTTAAAAGAATGATTCACAAGTAAGAAAATAATAGCAAATATGTATAAAGTGCTTTCTATGTGTCAGACTAGTTAGTCTTTTTAATGGTCTCAACCACCCTGTGAGGTAGAGACTATATTTATTTTTAATCTCCATTTTACAGATAAGGAAACAGAGACACAGAAGAGATTGTAAAACTTGCTCAAGGTCATGTGGCTGGTGAGCTTCAGAGCTGGAAGGGAAGCTAGACAGTCTGGCTCCAGGTTCTGTGACTTAAGCGCAATTCTATGTATGCTACATCTCAAGAAGCGCAAGAGCCCAAAAACCAAAAGACAAACCCAAACAATCACTTGCCCAAGGAAACAGATGAAGGAAAATTCAAACAACAAAAAGATGCCTTTTTTGTTGTTAACTGACTCATTGCCTATGCAATAAAATATATACAATAAACAAATAGTCCTGGATAACTAATGCAATGTATAAGTATGACTCAAAAGAAATTGTAAGGTTCAATAGTAATTTGAACTCTCGAGCAGAAAAATGAGAATTTAATGATTTTTTTCTTGGAAATTTTCTAAAATCAATTCGAGAAGCCTTTATTTAGTCCAAACTAAAAGCCAGGCAGAGAATGAGCTGGGGTGTCACATGGAAGCCCACAAAGCTGATGCAAATATAGATGCCAGCTTCAAAGAGGCAAGCGTACTTTTGGTGACATATCAATAGCCTTGCTATTATATTCTGGATGCATTATAAAGAAGTCAACTGCTTTGAACTCAGAAAATTGATTGAGAACTAAATTGGGAGAATGACGAACTAAATTCTATCAAATCTAAATATACGATCTGTAATCCAGCTCGGATTTGTGTACCGCATATCATACCGATGGACATACCATAGACTCAGAGCCATTAGCATGAATAAATTTCCTATAATTTATAATATTTGCATATCCCTCAGCTAATAATAAAATCCATCTCTTTTAAACGTTCAGAATGCTGCTGCCAAGTCAAATTTGTAATCAATTTGAGTTTTATATATTTTACCCTCATTTGAATATTATAGAGCCAAGAAATGGAGAATAAAATGAAAGAGCAAGTGTATAGCACAATCTTGCATTAATTTACAATTTTTAAAAAACATGGAGAGGAAGGGCAAAGACTGAAATGAGTGGAAGTGTATGCCATGATGGCATGAAAGCTATACTGTGCCGCCCCTCCAGCATACGAACCCAGTGAATCAGATTCCATCTTTTAAACTAACCTCCCTATGGTCCCACTCCCCAAAAAGACATTGTGTTGTGTGTACTACTGTCACCTTCCCCAAAATCCATCCATTCATCTGATTAGCATGATTTATACATTAACAAAAACAGATCATCTCTCAGGGTAATAAAAAGGATTAGTTCTCGCCTCCTTACTAAATCTTCCATAACCACTATTCTCCTAATTCACCAGGTACTGGAAGATATCCTATACATCCAGTTGCCTGACAGAGGAAAATGACAAGATTTAGCAATATGGTAAACAAAATATTGGTCCTCCAAAGATATGCACACCCTTGTGAATTCCCAGAATTTGTGAATACGCTACATTACATGGCCAAAGGGACTTTGCAGATGGGATTAAGTTAAGCATTTTGAGATGGGGAGATTATCCTGGATTGTCCAGGTGGGTTCAATGTAGTCACAAGGGTTCTTACAAGTGAAAGAGGGGCAGGAGAGTCAGAATCAGAAAGGAGAGGTAATGACAGAAGGAGACAGAGAGGGAAGAAGAAGAAGAAGAAAAAGAAGAAGGAGAAGGAGAAGGAGAAGAGGGGGAGGGGGAGGGAGAAGAAGAGGGAGAGGAAGAAAAAGAAAGAGAGAGAGAGAGAGAGAGAGATTCATTGCAGAATCTAAACTACTGGCTTCGAAAGTGGAGGAAAGGTCCCATGAGTCTAGGAATGTAGGTAGATTCTAAAAGCTGGAAAAGGCAAGGAAGGAAACAGGCAACCTCCCTCATAGAGCTTTTAGGAGGAGTGGGGCCCCAGCCAACACCTTGATTTTGACCCAGCGAAACTCATTTTGCATTTTGGACCTCCAGAACTATCATATAATGGATTTGTGCTATTATAAGCCCAATTGTTTGCGCCTACAGTTGTTTGCAGTAATTTGTTACAACAGCAACAGGAAACTAATACAAGCATCCACTGTACATACACATACACCTGACCAAGTCAGAAATCACTACACAGTAAATTCTTCTTAAGGCATATTTCAGTTCTAGCTCTCCCTAATCGCACAGATTCATGTACACAAACCACCCTGTGATGGAAACGTCTTTGAATTTCTTTACACCCCAAAGAATAAATGTCCACCTACTTATAGACAAGACTCAGCATAAATGTCCATTTAGATAGTAATCTCTTTGAGTAACAGAACTGCCATTTCTAATTGTAGTAAGTTTTTCTTACATAGACTTGTCTTCTGTTTTCTGCAGCCCCTATCATCTCACAAGAAGTGCTTCTGGTACGAGAGCAGTTATCAATGTACAGAAGTTAGACAGAAATTAAATAATCATTAGCAGGTTAATATTGCTAGTTCAGGCATATTTGAAAATTCAGTCATATTGCTATTAAATTAATTAATTGCTTAGTTTAGTTAAGGAATTGGCCAGTTAAAAAATCCATAATTGAATAAAATGACTTAAATGCCTTTGACATAGTCGAATAAATTAAAACTATTAAATGCTTATAGATGATGCATATGTTTACAATATAAGTCTCTTGTTAGACACTTCCCTAGCACAATCAGACTTATGTTGCATTATCACAATGATAACCATCTATTAATGAGTATCAACTTCGCATTAATCATCTTACATGTATTCTTACACACCTACATTTTACATCTAATTCTTATAACAACTATATCTGATGGGTGGTATTATTTCTGGTTTACTGCAGTGAAAGTAACATTTAAAAAGGTAAAAATCATATAGTAAGCGGCTCAGCTTGGAATTAAGTTCAGGTATTTCTGACTACAAAGCTATTTAACTCTACACAGTCTCTTATGTAAGTATTTTTCATTAAAATATAACATTATAAAGTAAATTTTAAATTAAGGGTATGAATCCTCTTTTCTGTTTCCTAAACATCTTCACACAAATTCTTTGTTTCAGTGTATCTAGGGATAAATCAAAGGGAAACCAATAAGCTGAATTTCTATGTCTCTAAGCGAATCCTTTTTTGTCCTTATAAGCTTGAGTTCAGAATTAGAAATCAAAGCAAATTTTTCAGTTATATTTCTTTGGTCACTATAGAGATCAAACTTGAGATGGGGTTAGGTATTGATCCAAGCCAGCAGGGAGAGAGACACACTTTACTATAAGGGAAGGAAAATGTGAAGCAAGGTCCACTGCTCTCATTTCTATTGATTTGTTTTGCCTCAAGGCATGGGAGGTGGTGGCATGCTTCCATCAAAGTTTCCTCTTGTTTAAATCTGCATCCCAGGTATACAATAAGAATATTTGATAAACTCTCCTCTTAAGGCTTTAGGCGTACATTCAGTAAACATCTACTGTTCATCTGCTGTTGACCAAGCACCGTGCTCAGGGCAGGGCACAGATTACTCACCATTGTATTTAGTCCTGCTCTACCTGAAAGGAGAGGAAAAGAAAAACGCCAGAGAGATCCTCAAGAAATACAGTATTCTGGGGGCTTCCCTGGTGGTGCAGTGGTTGAGAGTCTGCCTGCTAATGCAGGGGACACGGGTTCGAGCCCTGGTCTGGGAAGATCCCACATGCCGCGGAGCGGCTGGGCCCGTGAGCCACAACTACTGAGCCTGCGCGTCTGGAGCCTGTGCTCTGCAACAAGAGAGGCCACGACAGTGAGAGGCCCGCGCACCGCGATGAAGAGTGGCCCCCGCTTGCCGCAACTGGAGAAAGCCCTCGCGCGGAAACGAAGACCCAACACAGCCAAAAATAAATAAATAAATAAACTCCAATCTCTTTAAAACAACAACAACAACAAAAACACTAGTGCTTAAGAAATCTATAAAAA
This sequence comes from Eschrichtius robustus, assembly GCF_028021215.1. NCBI lineage: Eukaryota > Metazoa > Chordata > Mammalia > Artiodactyla > Eschrichtiidae > Eschrichtius > Eschrichtius robustus. Next base: position 65,447,554 of record NC_090828.1, read on the forward strand.
TAAATTTAAAAAAAAGAAATACAGTATTCTAAGTGTTAATCTGGCCTTATCTCTAAAAAGAGAAACACAACAGGTTGCAACCATTTCGACATGCTGATTTAGGAATAAAAAAGTTCCCAGATGGCTGGCCCTGCTAAGGAAGTTACCTTTTCTGAAGACATACCAAATGGAGTCCTCCTTAGGTGGGGAATCCTGAGGAACTTGGTAGCACACACTCCACCTCCCCATCCCCCAAATCACATCTATTTATACTGAGATGAAATTGAATTAAAATAGATCAAGGCCAATCAGATTTGATGGGGTTGAAAAGTCCCTCACATGTATCCCCCCAGTGGCTCAATTTCTCTTCAGATTTTTCCCCACTTAATCTAGGCGGTGAGTAGCTCCCTCTGCTGTACTCTCCCAACATTTAAAAATTACACTTCTGTTTGTATTACTTGTTACTTTTTAGTGTATCGTTGAATCTCTCTGTCTTCCCTACTTCTCTCACCTTCCACCCACATGCACACTCCTCCAGCACAGGGTTAAGTTCATTTAGGAAACCTGTTTTATGCTGGGTTCTGTCTCGGTTTCATCCCGCAGCAGGCAGACCCACAGGGAGACTGACCATCTACCCTGGACCCAGAAAGCCCAATATTTATTCTATCTCTGACACTTACTTTTGACTTTAAGCAAATTCCTTAACCTCTCAAAGTCTCCTTCTTCTTAGCTATAACATGAGAATGATACCAGAATCTGATTGCCTGTGGGGACTGAAGGAGATCTTATTAAAGTAAGGGGTTTTACATAGTATCTTGCACATAGTAAATAATATATGCTCACTGGCTTCCAGTCACCTTAGGTGTTATTATATATCCTAGGTATTATTTTCCAGATAATCTGACATGATACAAGTCTGAGATAATAAAAGTTATGAAATTTTCCCAAATCTCAGAGTTAGTAAGCAGAAAGGATAGGACTTGACTCTGGTCCATATGAATCTAAAGGCTATAATGATATTCCATTCCTCTTTATAAGCCAAGTGTCCGCCATGTTGCTTGAAACAAGGAGAACGCAATAGATTGTGAAAGAATAGATAATTACAGTAAGAGATTAGGGCAAGGAAGTTAGCACAGTCCTGCTCATATGGCTATAGGAATGGAGAAAATATATATAAAAGAGAAGAATGTCAATGTATATGATATCCAAAGTGTTAGTCTCTCCGTGTTTTTGGCACTAGCCAATGAACTACCAATTTTTCACCAGCAAAGAAGAGGGCAGTCCCCTGAAAATGTAAAGTTCATGAAAATCACCCTAGTATGGCCCACTATAGGGACAGATCTGCTCCTTTTCTCCCTGCGATGGTTCCTCATGTTTTCCCCTGCTCTCTGTTTTTTAGGTAAAATCCTGGCACCATCACTCAAGGTTATTCACATTTCTCATTTTCCTATAGGGTCTCTGAACAGTGGGCTTGGCACAACGAACCCTGGCCTGGACCAGTCAGGCGGGGATGACTGGGCCGCTCCCTAAGTCTCTGCTGCCCTTGTCACCACCCACCAAAGGCAAAGAAGAGAAGGATCCTGGATCCCTCACTTATGATCCATCCCACGGTTGCTCTTATAAGTACCTCTGCATTGCTAGGCGCCTCTGTACCCCTACTAAGAACCTTATTTAGGTGTTTGATAACTGCTAAAGGAAGAGGTGTTTTAATATTTGGTTAGTTTGAATATAGGTGTTCTTTCTACTTAATCTGTGTATTCCTTCTGTTTAAATTGATTTCCATCCCTTTTTTCCTAAAATCTCTGTTCTAGAAAATCTTCAAAGTTGGTATCATTCTACATTATTCACCTCTCCCTAAGTTGTTACCCCTTTGATATAACTTCTTTTTCTCACTCATTATTTCCTAATATACTCCTTTTTTATTCCTACTGCTTACTAGCTTAGAATTTGTCTTTCCCTAAAATAATCGACTTTTGTTTCTCACAGGCTTTTAAGAAATCCATACGAAGCTAGTTCATGTGTACTGAACTGTTTCGTTTAGTTGCAAGTATGCTGTTGTCACTCAACAGATCAAAAATAAGCAACCGTAATAAAATGCAGATGAACATTTAGTAATTTGCAGCTTTGAAAAACATCTTCCCAGCATGCCTACCTTTAAATTGTTTGAGCGTGGGCAGGGTAGGAAAGTTACTTACTTACTATTACCTTAAATCAGTTCTATGCTAGCTGCAGTCTGGAGAAGCCAGACGTTTCCAGATCCATTTTTAGGAATTCCTCAATTCTTCACCCTCTTTCCGACTTTCACCTCTCCATTAAGGTTAGCATCTGAGATTTATTCTGACAAAGGATATTAAAAGAAAGCGAATCACTAAGCTCTGACTCTCAATGACTTAGACAATTGATGCTGTGGCAGCTTCTCTCTTACTAATCATTCTTTTCCTTTGAATAATAAAATGTACTTAATTCAGTCCACCGTTTGTCTTAGAGAAATTCGGTCTTTGAATTTACACAGACTCTTTTCAATGACCTTAAGTAAGTCTTTGTTTAAAATGCTTTCTCTGCCTAAGTCCACAAATAACAGCATACTTTGATATGGTTTTCATTTGAACTTAATGGCTGATAGACTTGATCAAAGAAAGGAAAGCACACTAATTCCATATACTTTCTTTACTGAACATTATCTGGAAAAGCTAAGCAATCAAGGAGAAAAGTGAAAATGCTTAAATAATGCAACATTTTGCTTGCTGAATAAAAGACGCCTTTGGAAGTAAATTCACTCTTTCAGAGCACTGATGTACTTAGAAAAATTCTACCTAAAGAAATAAACACTTTGCAAACGATGTGATCTTTAATCATTTAAATGTTTGCTGGGTAGGAAGATAAAGCTGTGAATGTTAAGCAGAAATATTAAGAATCTGCTTTTCTTACCAAAGCCCTGGTTCTTCTAACATGCTCTAAAATGAAAGGTAATCAGCACTTGTCAAATGTTTGTACTGTCACAACTCCTTTCTGATTATTGTCCCCCGTAATTGCAGGGGACACTAGATAGTGCTGTATACATTTTGAACAGTCTTTTAAATTTCGAACAAGGATGTTTATAAATTAAAGCTATAACGATTTTAATATATCAAGACTTTGAATTAGCCAGGTGCTGGGTTACTCTCCCTGTCACCATTAACGTGACCTAAATATCCTCTGCATATCAACACAGACTGTAATTTCAAAAGAAAGAGATGATGTCAGTTTCCTAATGATATGCTGGTCCTAAGAACTGTCCAATGAGTGGAAGTAATTTAATAGTCCTCCCTGCTTAAGATACACATGGGATACATAGTTAGTCAGTCTCATCATCCCTTAATTTATTTATAGTTACTTATCTTAAAAAATTTGGCATTGGCATTTGTTTCTTTTCCCTCAGACTCAAAACCTAATCCTGTAAGTGCCCCATAAGTGGAGGAACTCAGTTTCTGCTGCTTATTTCACTCCTATTTTTAGAGGGCGAAGTGTAAAAATCAGTCTTTAAATGTTATTCAGATTGAAACTTGCTCTTTTCCATGCACATTAAGACAGTAACATCTGTGAACAACAGAGAGTTTAATTAAAACTTGCAAACAAAAGTTTTCCTAGACCAATGGTATTTAAACTCAAGTGTAGTGGAAGGTGAGAGGAGGAAAGTTGTGGGAAGTGAAATGTAAGAAGCAATTAAAAACTATATATTGGGCTTCTTTGTAAAATTCCATATGAAGCTAGGCTCTCACGGCTTTAAAATAGCATCACTTTACAAGACTACTCCCTTTAGGTACCAAAAGCCTTAGGCAGATGGACAAATCACTTCATCTTAGTGTGACCTCCTACTGTTTTAGGACAACTTACCTAAAAGGGAACTCAGACTCTAAAGTTAAGCATCTCCTTGTTTGTTTTTAAAGATTATTTTAAAAATTTAGACACCTAACTACAACTACAGGTTATCAACCACTAGCCAGGAACTCAGCATCAGTCTCCATCTCTTAAGTCTTCTAGTAGCCTGCATAACCGTGTCCACCATGATTTCAGCCAAAGAATCTCTTAGTTTCATCAGTTTACAAAATGGCAACACCCACATTGTGAATATGAAAGGCTGGCCATCACACAGTGGCCAGAAATGCTCCTTGTGGGCCCTTATGTGGAGGTAGGAGAAATATAATGCACCTCTAAGCATGACATGCTTGTGCTTTCCCTAACAATGAGTGCCAGAGACTTTCCTAACATTTTTGCAGAACTGGTTATTCAATTTTTATTATTACCTAAAATTCCTAGATTGCCAAGAAGCAAACCGACAGTTGAGATGAATACGGCCAACTTCACAGGTATTTAACATATAACATCATGACTTGTACACAGTGTATGCCCAATAAGCATTTATTGAATGAAACTGCCTTGCAAAAATACTGCAACATTCAATGCCCATCTTTTTACGGTTCCTGTTGACAGATTTTAATTTCTCTCTCGTACTTCTTTTTAAAGAGTAGAAAACAAGTTCCAAATTCTGTAACAGAAGTTATTTAAGCAGAGCAGCAATGTGAAATTTGGGATTAGAGCTTCTGGGAGGGAGCAAAAATAAACTTTTTGCCTGTGAACCTGTGAGTCTGCCACAATGAAATCCAGCTCATCCTCCAAAATGCTCAGCGGGACACCACATGAGCAGGTGAAAATTAGAACTGCACAAAAATGTGTTTGGAAAGTGAAACTAGTCAACTTTGGGCTTTCTGCCCAGTTTAATTTCTGCCAGAAATTCTCCTGTTATTACATATTTGCAGAAAGAAATTAGAAAAGACACATTCATATCTCTATCGCAGTTTGGCCCAGAAAAAAATAAGTAGCTTCCCCAGGCCAGTGGGCAAGTACAGGACTGCGGCTAGAACATGCAAACACTAATACACACACACACACACACTTTTCTTTGGAGGACCATTTAATCACAAGTAGTATCCTATTTGTTTTATGAGATCTAGGAGGAAGACCTCAGTAAGTTTTCAGAGTGTCCCAGTGCAGCTCTGAGTTGAAAGTCTGCCAAGGAAAGCAGATGCGGCAGAAAGCCCCAGGTCCCATTCACCAGCAGTGCAGGGCCTGAGGAAAATGTCCTAAAACTCATGGAGCCTAACACTTGCCATTACAAGAAATATCTCAGAAGGAGGAATTAAAAATGCTGATGCTTTGCAGCATTCTCTGCATTGTTCTTTATAAACTCTCAAAACCGAGTGTGGAGTTGGTGAGTAGCTTAGACCAGGAAAAAGTAACACTCATCTATCTATGTCTCCTGAAAAACATACACACACACGCACACACAAACACACAGTTCTTGACACCCAACCATGTATATTTTTCAGGGCTCCATCCCCAGTCTTCTGTTTCTGTCTTATCACACACACTCCATCAGTTCTCAGCTCCATCCATATTATATCAATGTATATGTCTAGTAACTAAGTCTTAATCTTAACCTTGACAAACCTTTTAAAATTCAACGTGGCTTTTAAAAACACATATTACCCACAAATTTGTTTCCATTTTCAAATTTTCCAGTGGTACATTAGAATAGAGAACATCTGGGATTGTCAGGAATAATGGTGAATGTGATATGCAGTCAATTAAAAGTGAATAAAATGATTGTTGGGTATTAGCATATATGCAAAACCACAGACCTTTAAATATATATATGTAAATATATATATATATAAATATATACACCTAGGCAGCCTGGGGATGGGAGTACATATATAAGATTATGAGGAAAATGTTGAACTGGCTTTTGATGAGGTAGATTTAGCTCAAGAAGGTGGGGACAAATGAGATGGGAGGTCAGTGAAAGCTCTTCTCTTGCAGCTGACAATGGGGCCCAGGCTGAGTGGGCATTTGGTGTCTCATGGTTCCTTTAAGCTTTAGACCCATCCCTGAAGCCTGGAGTCAGGAGCCCTTAACACCAGGCCACCAACACTTCTGAACTGTTCTTGGCCCAGGTTGAAATGGGTGCCCTAGTCCATCCTAGGCTCCGTCCTGTCTTGTTCCTAGTTCTCCTTACTTCTGACCTTGTGATTTATTTTCCCGCTTAGCTTCATCCATCAAACCTGATGCATTGTACCATTTCACCGGCTCTTAAGCTTTTGCTTTCTCTTCCATTATTGGATTCTTCTTTGCCTTTTCTGCTTTAGATTCTCCTGATAAACAGTCTGGTACCCACAGCCCCATCTTTCAGTGCCTCCCTCCCCAGTAAGAGTCCTCCTTCCATCTTTACTCAGACACTGTGAGTGGATCCAAAACACAGAGAGATGAGGCAAAAGAGGCAGAGGGCTGATGGGCAGGATGTGTTGAGGATGGGAAGGCTATGCTGTGGGTCAAGACCAGTTGTAGTTGAAAAGAAAGAAAACTGTGATCTAAAAGAGTATTCTGAGAGTCCAAGAACTAACTCAAAGTAACGACAAGGTCCAGTGTATGGCTGTGAGCAGCTCCATCAGAAAGGAGGCAGAGTCATTATGGTTGAAGTGGTTGAAGAGTTCAGTTTCTTTAAGTAATGTGATGCTGACATCACTAAGGATAACCGAAAAGTTATTAGTTTCAAGTGTTGGAAAGATTATAATAGAAAAAGGGTATTTAATAGCTTTCTACAACTCCAGAGAGGACAGAAATAGCTCAAGAGTGTACCTCTGAAAGGGAAGGATGCCTTTAACAAAAGAACAACCTATTAAATCAGGTAGATAAATTTCTCTCAAACAGTTCTTATTTAGTGTGCTGTTATTTTGAATGTTCAGCATCTAGGATAACTTGGTACTTTATATTCTTATCTTGCTCTCTGGTAAAGATGTAAAGGTTATTATATTAGTCTCATATATTGAACAATAATAATAATGATAATACAGCAAAAGCTTATGTAGAACTTAGTATGTACCAGGCTCTATTGTTTTAGTCATTTTACAAATATGAATTTATTTAATCCTCAAAACAACCCTGTGAGATAGATTTTATTATTATCTCGATTTTCAGATGAGGAAATAGGCACAGAGATGGATTAAATAATTTGCCCAGATTCAACCAGCTGGTTAAGTGTCAGAGCTAGAATTCAAACCCAGGTAGTCTGGCTGCAAAGTCTGTGTTCAACTAATAAGGGTTTACTTGACAGCGTTTTCTGGTTTCCTAGTAAAGTGTTATGTGGGTTTCCTTTGGAATCTCTTCTGGCCCTGGGAGATGATGTTTCTGTGATTCTGGTAAACTGAGGACACTTCATACATCTTAAGGATAGTGATAGCTCTAGGGTTAAGTAATATATTCCAGAGGTCTTTACTAGAAATGAAATAAAAAAGAAGGAAGGAGAAAGGGAGAGAGAGAGAACATAGCACATCATTTGTGAAATCTTTCTAATTTCAAAAACTATTCAAAAAACTTTCTAATTTCAAAATGTAAAAATGATATCAATAATGAAATTTTATATGTCAACTCCTGGAACTCCTTTTATATAGCTATCTATGGGAGAATAATCCTGTAGGAAATGTTTATTATTGTCATCGTTATTATAAAGATGTAGCTTCGCACTTTCTCGATACAAATGTTTACAAAACTCTGTTAGGCTCTTTACGCAATGTTACACAAAAGGTAAAAAGAGGTGTCGTTATGGATGATATTGTGGTTATTGGATGTTGTTTGAAGACTACTCATCTTTCTTTGAACATCTAAATGGACTTTTAAAATATGAAAGAAATGGAGAACAATATGGAGGAAAAGGTAACACTGTGCTTTATAGAAAATAATGTATACATACACAGACACACATATATGTATATATGAGCATAATGGAGCACAAATTGAAAAGAGATGGTAATAGTATAACATAATGACATAGTCGAGAAGCTGGGGCCAGTGGGGCTGAAATGGTGAATTAAATGAAAAGCAGTGAAAATTGAAGTTTGCGGTAATTTGTTGCTTCTATTTAAAGGGTGGACTGTTAGAAACTATAAACTGTAGTTCTGAGCTGACAATTGCAATAGCTGGACTAGATCTTTGTAGGGAAAAAAATATTGCAACTTTAATACAAACATATGCCTTCCTTTCAGATTTCATTTCTCTGATATTTTACAGAGTTAAACTTGGGGTTATTGTTCAGCTCTGGATGAATGAATGGATGATGAATCCTGAAATTATTCCCATTCCAGAATGAGTCAGTGACTGAAGCACACATGCACTAATACAGTTCCATTCCTAAAAATAAATGTTTTTGAGTCCTCCGGGACCCAGAGGGCTAGCATAGTTTCTACTGAAGAAGTCAGGGCTGTAACGAGGTTCTGTTCTCACTCTGAGCATCCTTGGATGGCACAGAGGACAGAAAGAGCCGACCAAGCGGCTGACTGCTGCCCGTTGCTCTTCTTTTGACACCTCTAGCTCTGGCCCCTGTGTTCCAACTGGAAACTGGGCTGGGCTTCACCCTAGTAGCCAAATAGCAGACTTTTACCCTATATAATACTCAGGAGAATCGGTCAAAATCCAACAGAAGCAGAGGCAGTGAATTTTAAACAAAGCTTGTAGCTGGAATTGACCACCCTTAAATAATGTGACCAAACTCACTTTATTCTCTCTCTTTCCCAGAATATTCCAACTTGACAATAAGACCCTTGTGTCGACAAGAAAAACTTCTAACTTATAAGACAGATAAATTAAAAGGTGATCCTTGGCTTTAAAAAAAGATTTTTCACTGTTTCCCTGGAGCACTTATTTACTATAGTTACTTATGAAGTCTAATTACTTGACAAAAAGGCTTAGTGGTTAGATAAGATAAAGCTGAATTCTTATTATGATGGTACTGACTAAAGATGAAATAATCAACAACAACAGAGATAGTGATAAAGCACCCTTGAATTTTAATGCAATTCAATGGGGAACTGTGACCGTACTCATCAAAATTTAATATACATAGTTTAAACAAACCCAGCCACTTTATAATGTGAGTTCTGCCTACATCTTATTTCAATGCAATTAACTTCCTATGAATTAAAAAATAAAATAAAATGATTATTATTCGAACATTATTTTATATTCAGTTCACATTTATGAAGCTTTAAATGAAAACCATTGACATGTTTTGAAATCATTTATAATGCTGTACTTTACTTTTAAAATTAACGGTGAGGGTTTCCTTGGTGGTGCAGTGGTTAAGAATCCGCCTGCCAGTGCAGGGGACACAGGTTTGAGCCCTGGTCCGGGAAGATCCCACATGCTGCGGAGCAACTAGGCACGTGCGTCACAACTATTGAGCCTGCGCTCAGAGCCCGCGAGCCACAACTACTGATCCCGCGTGCCTAGAGTCCATGCTCTGCAACAAGAGAAGCCACCGCAACGAAGAGTAGCCCCCGCTCGCCGCAACTAGAGAGAGCCATGAGCAGCAACGAAGACCCAACACAGCCAAAAATAAATAAATAAAATTAAATAATAAATAAATAAATAAATTTATTTAAAAAAATTAATGGTGGTACAATTTTTTCTTTTTAGCTTTTCTATGTTGATAACTACCAAGTTAATGCATTTAGAAACACACATGTTGATATATTCAGATTTGGGGGGAATGTGTTATTGGATCTTTGACCAACAAAAATTTCCTAAAGTAATTCTTTTAGTATTATATTTATTTTCAGTCGTATGTGTGCCTGGAGCAATTTGGCAATTATTTACTTTTGAACAGTCAGACATATCTAAAGCGTTCACCTTGCCGCGCAACAGGATATATCCCGCATACAATTAGAAAAATGTAGAAGACTAAAACCTACTTGAAGGTCTGCCAAAAGGAGCAGTGAAGAATGATGTCTCCAATGACAAGGTGAAGATGGGGGTCTGCGGTGGGGTTGGGGGCAGAAGCAGCTCATCTAGCACAGAAGATGAGCAAACTTAGACGCTTAGTCAAGTTAAAAAATAAACCAATCACCGTTTTTTTGAGTTTTAAATGAATATGTGGATCAGTTCTCCTTTTCCATAATTTATCCTAAATTGAAGAGAAACAGGAAACGCAAAATAAAAAGCAACAAAAACCTGGAAGAAAAAAGGCTTTATCAAGGTTTACCTCTACATGTGCTCCAAGTCCTGGGGGTGGAGTAAGGTTGGGGTGATATGGCACAAAGCTTTGCAGAATGACATATAGCACTGAAATATAAGTCAAGAGAGTTGGTTTCTAGTTCTCTCTGCCTAAATCTTGTAAGTTACTAGTTAATGTTCTGTGGCTCAGTTTTCTTATCTAGAACTTAAAGGTGTTAAATCAAATAGTCACTGAGGTTCTTTGTGTTATCTATGTAATAAATTCCTTTTATCCTTTGTGATATTTTAAGAAGTACAGCCACTCTGCCAGGAATTTGGATTACCTATTGCACTGCTCACTGCCAGATTATTTTTATGCCATCATGTATGCCCACAAAGTCCCAAGAGTCATTAAATATAGCAATACTCTCATTTCTTGTATCCAAACTGATACAAATAACTCATTGAATTTGCTGATTCTCAATTCTTAAGAAAAAAAAACCTTTATTCTTTACACTGGCTGTCTGATTATCATTGCTCTTTGTGCTTTTTCCTGATTATATTGTACAAATGGAGAAGTACTCAGGTTAGTTAAGTTTGCAAAAGAAGGATTCCAATGATTAGGAAAATAAATAGGATGAAACTTTTACTCTGGAGTTTATAGGTAGCGTTTCATAGACGGAGAAGTAACATTGTGGATATATGTGATATAATACACAATAAGTATTTGGTATTTGTCCCTGGTTCCTGGCACAGAGCTCCTAAAACCCTTCAAAACTCCTGAGTGATGGTGTCTTTGGTATGCTAGCTAATGAGCTAATTCCTGGCCTTATACGGGGGTGGAGGAAATAGAGATAGCTTCAGGATGGGGGCTGGTTGCCAGAAAAACCAACCAGGCGATTAGAGTCTGAATATTCAGCCCCACTTCCCACCTTGGAAATGGGGAGAGGGGTTAGAGGTTGAACCGACTTAATGATGGCCAATGATTCAGCCAATCATCCTACATCATGAAATCTCAATAAAAATTCTAAACAACAGGATTTAGTGAGCTTCCAGTTGGTGAACATACTGATGGGTGGTGAGCCCAGAGAGGGCATGGAAGCTCTGTGCGCCCCCCCGCCCATTACTCTATGAATCTCTTCCATTTGGCTGTTCCTGAGTTAGTGGCTAAAGTGCGGGCAATCGGTGGGTTCTGCTCTAACTCTGGAAGTTAGTGTGAGAATTGAACTGAATTGTTGTACACCCCGCTGGTGTCAGAGAATTGGAGAATTGGTTGGTGTCAGAAAATACCATGCATTTGGTGTCAGGGAAAAAACAACAATACAACATATCATGCAGTCACATAAAGACCGTGTACTTATATTGAATAAATCAGTGTTCTAAAAAAAGTTATTCCTGAATCAGAAAAGTCTGATGTTACCCACATTCTGCAAAGGATGAACCTATAATTTGAATGAGCAAGTGTTTGTCTCAGAAGCAGGGGGAAAAAAATTACAATTTAATTAAATTTCAAAGTGTAACTTGAATGCTTTTAAAAGAGGGGGTGGGAAGCAAATAAAAAGGACAACGTAATGTCATTTAAGTTCTATCCCTCACAGATTGTTCAATCAGAAATCTGGGAATTATACTGCCAAGCACTGATTATGTTTCTGGCCTGGTCTGTAAATTACAGAATCTAGATGTGACTCCAAGCTAACAAACAAGCGTTACAAAATGGTCTCTTACTGCCCAGACTTATGTGTATGCATGAGAGAGAGAGAGAGAGAAGAGAGGAAGTATCAGTTTCCAGTTCCAAGGTTACCATGGGGGTCCAACCCCAAATTGTCTCATCATAAGTAGTATTTTACCAAACGAATAAAATGAATACTGATATGCAGAAGTTTTTCAATTGTGCTAAGTGTAAGTGAGAAGCAAAATACTGGAAATGACTGAATAGCAGACAGCTATCAATGGTAAACAATAGTAAATTATCTATGAACTTTGTGGGGTTTTTTTACCCAAAAGTAAACTTGAGGAAAGACAACCCTCTCTTCATTTGTAATCACTGAAGACTTGAGGCCCACCTGACATTTTCTGAAGTAAAGCTCTCTGTGATCATTAGAATATCTACTTTTATTTTTCAGGTGGTTGAGGGAAGTTGTATCTAAAAGATGCACAACACTGCGTGCAGAAATATTTACCCCAAACTCCAGACTACATTTTCCCCAAACAGCTGGCACTTTGCCGTATTGTAGACATCTGAAATGCTGAATGACTTTAAAAAATGGATCTAGCTGTTCATTTATATGTTAACAGTAAAAAAGGTAAAAGACTCAAAGATTAGGCAGAGAAGTAGAGAAATATTTAAGCACAGAATTCAACACTTTCCCGTTTTTTATCCAATATTTTTGCCACTCAATGGTAATAGCTTCTAAAACTCAAAACAGGTGCTCTCTCATATTAGAATTCAGGGCTCTGAATGTAGCTGAGGTAAATATTTTACTCGTCCTTTGGCACCCTGCACATAAAATTTTAAAATAATTCAAACAAACTCCAGCTCGTCAGTGACCAAATAGAGCTCTGGTAAAAATAAAATATCTTTCAGTTCAGCACCAGCTGGCTAAATTTAAACCCTGTATTATGTAATCTTAAAGTGTCCTTGCTTTTAATTGGTGTCGTAAGAGATTCTGTTATAATGCCTCTTCCAAATCACTTCAGTCTCTAACATCTAAACATTTAAGGCACAACAGGACCAAATTAAGGTGTTCATAGGCAACTGAAGACAGAATAACTTCATTTGAAACAGTATATAGGCCATGTTATTTTAAAAGTAAAATCTCAGTCTTCTCTCTTTAAGTTTGTAGTTACTATAATTAGGCCTGGCAGATCCAACTGGCAGTGCTTTTCTTAATTCTGCAAAACATGTAAGAACCTGATTCTTTAATCCTTAGTCCAGTAATACTCCCAGAGGAGATGAGACTGGCTGCGGCAAGAAGCACAAAATCAAACTAAGGCTGGAGAAAGAATACATTTTATACATTTCTCTGAGCAAGCTGCAACAGTTGAGCATATTTTCAACTCTTTCTTTCCATCAGCAAATTTTAAGAAATATAGTTTTTTTAAAAAAAAGAAATATAGTTTAGAATTTCAAACATATTATTGTATACATTATCAATTTATGCTCATAAAAGATAAACTAATTTTTTCAGTTTTCCCTTTTAGCTATAAATTGAAGTATAATTTTCATTGATGTCTGTTTATCAAGTTTAGTTCATATTTCTTCAATACTAAAAATAAAAAATGCTAACTATTCTACAAAATGCAACTGAATATTTGCTGTGATGACAATTACAATTTGACCTGTGGTCTTCATTGATCTTAAGCAATCAGCAAGAACATATCACAACTCTGGAAGTAGAGTATAAATGACTATATAACACATACCTTTTATAATATTTAGACTTAACCCCAAGTTCGTGGAAATGTCATGTATCTTTACAGTTCTTCACAGACTAGTTTCCTCCTTTGTACAGCAAATTTCCCAGTCCCCTGAAAGCAGTCGGTGGAGTGGAGGCCAGCTCCACTGAAGGGTCTATCAAGAGAGTAGATAGGACTGCTGAATTTATTTCAGCCCTGCGTCTAAAGGATGCAACTTAGCACCTATTTTTAGGAACTGAGCTCTGTATAGGTGGGGCCTGAGTCAACTACTCTTTTCAGAAGTGTTCTCTGAGGGCACTCTGCCTCGTAGTGCCCTCAATAATGTATGCATAGTATTAGCACATGTGCAGTCAATCAAATCCCTTCCACAGCCATGACCATGGAGCCAACTCTGACCTTCTGAACAAAGCCTAAAATATAACCAGCACCGATGAGGAAAAAGAGGAATGAAAGCTCTTGAATTACTTGCATTTGTTTTAATAATTTCAATCTTTAAGAGTCAAGAATCTGAAAATAAAGCACAGAGAGAATGTTCCAATTTATTCTGGTGGAATTTGGGTTCTCAGGAAGTGGAAACGCTGTTTTTATTTACAGAATGTTCTTAGGCATGGAAAATATTAATTTGCTTTTTGAGACTTCACATATAAAGCAAAACACTATTGTGATGTTTATATAAGTAAAGAAAGTGCTCTTTTGGACAAAAAAGTGAAGGAAGAAGGAGTGTTAAGGCATTCTAGAGAGAATAAAGGGCACACCTACTGTGTGATTCCTGCCCATTAATATTAAAATCACTTGGCAGGAGGAACAGCGGGCAAGGGACAGGAGTCACCTCACATGCTCCTGAAAGAATCATATTAAGTGTCCTTTGCTGCCACCCTGCTTACTCAGCACACCCTGCAGACCTGACCCGGAAGGAAGCAGGAGAACTCACCATTTAGCTCCATAATGCCAACATCTAATACATTCTAAGTAAATATAAACAACCAGCTTCCCCTATCTTTCCTCTCTTCTATTATTTTCCTCATGTGGGGTTAAGTATGTATACTAATGCCCTCACAGCAAGCCCAAATAAAGAAAGAGAAAATTGCCCTTTGACTTAAAGAAAGCACCCGACTTACATACTGTTTATTTCATACAAATGCTTACAAGTAAGCTATTTACCATATTATTTACTAATAAAGACCAGTATATACATTACATTTTTTTCCATATACAGTATTGATTTCTATTAAAAGTAGGTCAAGGAGTGATGTTCCAGCTGATTAAGAAAAAGCTTCTAAATGGTGTTCTTGTACACTTCACAAGATTTTTCAGGGCCAGCAGCCAAAATAATCTAATTAGTTTAGAGTTGTGCTGTCCAGTGTGGTAGCTGCTAGACACATGTGACCATTTAAATTTTACTTGATTAAATTAAATAAAATTAAAAGTTCATTTCCTCAACTGTGCTAGGCACATTTCAAGTACTCAATTTCTACATGTGCCAGGTGGCTATGTATTAAACAGTGCAGTGACAGAACATTTCCATTATTGCAGAAAATTCTACAGGACAGTGCTGATTGAGAGCACAGGAGTTTAACACAGCTTTGACACTAACTAAACTCTATGACCTGGCAAATTTCATATGTTGGCTATGCTTCATTTTACTTCTCTATAACTAAACAGGACGAAGTTTACCTACTTTAAATGGCGGTTGTGAAGATTAAATGTCATAATATATATGTAATATTCATGAAAGTCTAAATCTAGGACAAAATATTCATTTTAAAATTATTATTATTATTACTATGACTTTATCCTGCTATATGGATAAGAAAATGGCATTAGACCGATCTAAGATCACAATAGTTCGATTTAAGCCATGAGGAGATCGACCCACAATGTAAATATGGTCAAATTTAATCTGGTATTTGCATATAGGTGCTAATGATGCTTATCATGGTTTTAGTCTTTCAAAATATTGATAATTACTCAAAGATATGACTTGTAGCTTCCTTATTTTCTCTTCTTACTTAAAACTGCCTGCCTTCTCCTTCCATTGTAGTGATAGGTTTCTTCACTTGTTTCTCTAAGTTTCATTCAAGATAACCTTTCTTCAAACTTTCTGTTTCCGCCCTTTCAGGAAAAAAATATATTTGATTTAAATACATACATAAATAAAATTATTTTTTCATATTTTCTAATGTTTATAATCACCCCAAAACCCAATGATTATGCATTGTTAAAAGAAAAAAAATGGATAGGAAAAGAATCCTTGTTGAAACATTATAAAATAGGTGGTAATGGATTAAGAGCAATAAATGTTAGATCTAAGGTAGTATGCATAAATTAACTAACGTAAGATCAAGCAAAATCTTTCAGTTATAGAATTAGCTAGCTATCATACAATTTGGTTTATTCATTTTTGTCATGAAGACAATGAAAATGTCAGCACCTAGATTCTTACCATTTGTTATTTCAGTTGTTTCAGACGCTGATTTTCACTCTTCATTTTGTAACAATCTAATTAATTGCTATGAAATTACTCTGAAAGAAAGATGGATGGAGGGGTGGATAGACGGATGGATGAATGGGTAGATGGATGACAGCTAGCTAAATAGGTAGAAAGATCCAGCAGGTTATTCCTTGTATCAAAAATCTTAGAAAGTTTAAGTGGAAAATTTTGTTCCCTATCCAATCCATAAACATACTTTAAATTATCTTCACAGAGCCTAGATACCTCTACCTATTAAAGCCTGTATTGTACTCAATTGGAACCTACAGAAGACTGTTGCTTTTAGTGAGACGGACTCATTAGCATCAGGCCAATGCTCCCACTGAGAAAAATTAGAAAAGCTGAATCAGTTACAAAAGTAATATATGTAAGGTATCAAGGATCAGCCAAACAATAAGCACCAGAGGGAGCACAATTCAGGAAATGCAAGACTAAGAGCTAAGACTCTGAAGCTGTCCCTGGAGGTTATTTTTCATTTCCGGATGCAGATAGAGGCTGAGAATCCAGGCTCAACTCAGGAAGAGCACTGCTGCTGGGGCACAAAAGAACAGCAAAACTCCTGGCAGTTACATGGGACTGGAGTAACAAAATTGGAGAGTAGCAGGACCTCAAATTCGTTTTTCTCCCCAAGATATTGGCTAAGTTTCAAAATTTCACAGCAAAGCAGGCTACAGTCATAAGCCCAAACACAGAAAATTAAAGTGGAATAGCCCGCATTTTCATGATACTTAGGAGACAAAGGTCTACTGGGAGGACAGGTGACAGCTGAAAGCCCTCAGAGGAAAGGGAAATTGACTGTAAAATAATCTGCAATAACTTTGTTCCTAGTGGTGCTTGATAGTGTGGGCTGAGCTGGAGGCTGAGTGAGGATCCTGTTTCAGCCCCTAGAAGGTGGGAGACAGGTGAAACAGCAAAGCTGGGGACCTGATCAGGCTTGGGGTGATAAAAGTGGTGACTTGAGTAGACTCAGCCATAGCCAGTCTCCCCCTCAAGACATTTGCCAAATTCGGAAGCTTCACGGGGTGTGAGGCTACATATCCAAGCTGAAGACCTCTGAAAAGTAGAGCAGAGATAGGATCTGACAGATTCTCAAAGAAAACTTAAAGTGGTCAGCCCCACTACCCCCTCTACTCTATCTGCCTGGCAGAGGACAGGCTGAACCTCTCTGATGAAAGTATATCATCTGGAGCTTTTCCACCTTTGCTTTTTGAAAACACAATGCTTGACTTTCAATTAAAAAAAAATACCTGGCACACAAAGAGAGAGAACACTGTCGCTAGTTACAAGTAAAAAAAAAAAAAAAGGGAGAAAAAGCAGATGGTATAGATGTTTGAATTAGCAGATAAGGACTTTAAAATAATCATGATTTATATATTTAAGAAAATACAAGAAATAACAGAGAAAGTATATAAAAGATGGAGAATTTCACAATAAAATTAAAATTACAAAATAATAATGAAATGGACATTCCAGTATTGAAAAATACAATATCAGACATTAAGAACTCAAGGGATAGTTTAATAGCAAATGGGAGACAGCAAAAGACAAGATTAGTAATCTGGAAGACAGGTGAATAAAAAATAGAAAGCTTTGGTTTGGATATTTTATATTGAATATCAAAAAGTGCTCACAGGATTTTCTGCAGCAATATGACATTGTTGAATCATATAACTATCGTCCATTAAAATCTAAGTCTTTTTTGCATATATTACTGACAAGCTATATCACATTCTCCTATAATTGTTTAGTTTATGCCTAAGCGAATGGCAATGATTCCATCCCATTATTCCAGCTCGCTTCTGCCATCAAGCATAGTTGTTCTCTTCACAAGGCAATATATGTGTTATCTAAGTCAATGATAAAGGATATTTAACAGAATGGAGCCACTAACATATATAAAGTCATACTCCTGCTAAAGATCTCCCTCTGAAGGGAAACTGATATATGAGTTTAGATCCATTTATGTATCTACATTTGTAGATATTCTTGATGACTTGAAATAAAATGTATCTGATTAGGGGATTTCAAAATTCTCTGTGCTTCTTTACTAGGTCATCAGTAATCTTGAATTTATTCCCTTTTCTACTTTTGCTGGTACCATTTGTTGGTTGAAGCCTATTCTCCTTAACAAAAAAGACACCATTAGGAATTCATTTGGTTCACTTTCTTTTCTTGTTCATTAATATTAAAAATTTCCAAGAAAAGCAGTGACTCTCTCTTCTTCCTTTAATTTTCCCTTAATAATAAATCTATACTTTATAAGAGAATTGTGCCAGGGTGATGTACATTTATTTTCTTTTATTCTTACAACAACCCCAAGATTTTGGTATTATCACCATTTCATAGAAGGAAACTGAGGGTGAGTGAAGTTAAGTAACTTCTTCAAAGACAAAAGTTAATCAGCATTATTGGGAATTAGACTCAATTCTGTTGATTTCATATGTTTGGATTATTTGGGATATATTATTTATCCTGACCTTAATCTAAGAATTCTATCCAATCACTATTACATATTCTGAATGATATGCTTTGAGAGGGGTCACCTCTTTCACATATTGATAAATACTGTGGCTAAGGCACAGTGTAGGCCTGCAAAATAGGTAGGCTCTGGCAAGGCCTTTTGTGCATGGCAGCAAGCAGAGTGAACTATCAATCAGTGGACACTCCAAAGACAAAAAGAGTAGATAAGTGAGAACTTTAAAGCTGGGACAATTGTACTTCAGTCACCTGCTATGTAGTCCCTGGACCAATGGGGCCAATCTAAGATTTCTAGAATTAAAGAACAAAAAGTCTAAAATTTTTAGAATTAAAGAACTTGAATCTATATTGTCTCAAATTCTACATTATTATCTAGCATACATGAAGTACTAATCCACCAATAAGAGTTTAACAATCTGCTTTGAACATTGTTGATGGCCTGACCCATTCAGTTGTCATGCAAGCAGGATTAGGGTATTAGTAACTAAATTATGGCTGAATTTAATTAACTGTAATTTTCACTTGCTCAGTTCTATTAAAATTACATCACAAGGGTCTTCCCTGGTGGCGCAGTGGTTAGGAGTCCGCCTGCCAATGCAGGGGACATGGGTTCGAGCCCTGGTCTGGGAAGATCCCACATGCCGCAGAGCAACTAAGCCCATGTGCCACAACTACTGAGCCTGCGCTATAGAGCCTGCGAGCCACAATTACTGAGTCCGTGTGCCACAACTACTGAAGCCCGTGTGCCTAGAGCCAGTGCTCCGCAACAAGAGAAGCCACCACAATGAGAAGCCCGTGCACCGCAACAAAGAGTAGCCCCTGCTTGCGCAACTAGAGAAAGCCCACATGCAGCAACGAAGACCCAACACAGCCAAAAATAATAAATAAATAAAATAAATAAATTAAAAAAAATTACATCACAATATTAAGGAAGCATGAGTAAGTCTTTCAGGCATATATGACTCACATTTTAATTGTATCTCATAGTCTTATGTAGGATGATGCAAACCAGGATGCTTTAGAGAGTGAAAGGAATACTATAAATAATTATGCTAACACAACAGCGAAATGTGAAACAGTCCAGGGCAAACGGGATGTGGAATCACCTGACTAATAAGCCAAATGTGGACCTTCTTGACTCACCATCAGGGTCTGCATACAGGGGGATGTCTAGTGACCTGGCTCCCAATATAAAAAAGAAAAAGAAAAACGTTCTTTACTAGGTACTTCAGTATGTGAATCATCTCTACTCTTTAAATGTAATTTATATAAAACATGTTCCTTATAACAAAGACAAGGATGAATTAAAGAACTCTAGGGAATCTATGAGATTTGATCCAGAAAAGGGTAAGTTAAAATTAGGGAGCTACCTGGTTAAAAAATGACAGAGGACTACACATTCCTAATAGGATTTTTATTAACTGTCAAATAAAATAGTAAAAAAGAAAAAAGAAAAAGCAGCACAAAATAGCATGAATTGCTAATACAGTAATGAAAGAGAGAGTATTAATGTGATTTTATGTTTGTGTAAGAGAGAAGATGAAGGAGATTAAAAAAATAAGAGAAAAGGAGGAGGAAGAAGAAGAGGAGAAAATATTCTGACATTTGTACAGAATTTCCAATAATGGTTATGATTGAGAGTGACAAACATGAATCACAGTTTTGGATGACACATTGCATAGTGAACTCTCTGAATCAGAAGTGGACACAATTTTCTCAAGTAAGAGGGAAAGACTGACTCACTCCACAGCCTCATGTTGCTCTGACCAAAACTAGGAGTTCTTCCCTCAGTACCATGTGAAATACTTCTGGGCCAACCTGAGCTATAGCCCTGACTCATCTCCACCCCTACCCCTCTCTGTATATATCAATACATGCACTACATCTCTCAGAAGGGAGAAATGGGATGGATTGTTAGGTTCCTGAGGAAGCACTTTAGAGAGTAGATGATGGAACTTTGTACAATTTTTCATGCTTTGCACCATGCAAAAGCAAATTTACACACTGTATCTGATAACCTAAGTTAATTTTGTAAGGTATGGGGTAGAAGTTTCAACCTCTATTCAGCAAATTTGGATAGGACCAAAAATTAAAGATTTTAGATGTAGTTCAGAGACAAAAAGGAAAAATTATGGGAGAAATTATAAGAGCCAAGTGTTCTGTGATGGCAGAAAAGGAAAAAATTCACCTACCCTATCTGAAGGAAATGGCAAGCCTGAATCAATCTCAACACAGTACAAGTAAAGTAAATAAGTCAAGATGTCCTAAGGAGGTACTGCTGGAAGAAGGCAAAGGGCACTGACTTGATGAGGCCAATTGATAACATAGTTTTTTAAAATTAGTTTATTTTTGAAATAGCTGAAAAATTTACACTTATATTCTTGATGTTCTCAAAAAGATTCAGGAGGAGAAGCCTCTACAAAACCATAATAGGTGCTATTAAGGAGAGAATAGGATGGAATGAAAGAATGGAAAAAGTGAAGACTAAAACAGGTTGTAAGAAAATGCAAAATTCAATAGAAAATTAAAGTAGCATTTGAGATAGTAAAGAGCACATATGAAAAAAATTAATTCAATCAATGAAGTGGGGAAAGATTTGAGAAATTTTTCTGTAATGCAGGAGCAAAATCAAAGAGATGAAAATGATGGCCTAGATAATCATGGATACGAACGGTAGAGATATGATCAAAGAAACAACTGTTTCAGGGGAAGAAAGAGAAAAATAGCAAGGACATAAATAATTAAATTTAAAAGAAAAGAAAAAGTTTTCGAGCTGAAGATCTGAGAGGAAAAAAACCACAGGCTCATCAAGATACCTGGATATGCCCTTATAAATTTTTGAATTTTAAAGATAAAAAATAATGAATAAGGAAAAAGACAAGCTGTTCTCAGAGTTCTTCACTGAGACATTATGTATTATGACAGAGTGGAATGTTGTATATGAGGTGTTTTGCTTTTGTTTGTTTTTATGATGGACATAGATTTGAATGAAGAATTCTCATTATAGACAGGTGCCTGTTATTCATGTATGAGGCATATAGAGATATATTTTTCAATATATAAAAATTTCTCAAAGAAAATGGTTAATATATCCTCAGTAGGGAAGCAACTAAAATATATCTGCAAGCCTACAAAAGATGATTCAACATCAAGAATAAAAGAATGAGAAATTTATTGTATAAAAGAATTATTATTTGAATTAAAAGTAAACAAATATTGTAAATGCAGTTACAAAATTGAATGTAAACTCCCCCAAAATCTTTGAAAAAATGTATATGGAAAATAATATATTTTTAGTATTCATGACATATTATCTTAATAATGTAATAATTCAGGGCTCTAATCATAGATTAAAATAAATTATGTGGCATTAAATGTCAAGAGTGGAGAAAAGCAGGGGAAATAAAATCGAGTGTGTGTTTCTTTGGAGTTTGATGAATTTATTCAATCACTCACACATGCATTCATTCATTGAGTAGGTCAGTCATCATATATTTATAGAGCAGGTGTGTATCAAGTGCTGTCTAGATATAGTGTTTATAGGATGAACAAAAATCCATGGGCCCTAGTAAATACACAAATATATATACTGCATAAAGAGGGATAAGTTTATGAAAAAGAAGAAATCAGTGGTATGAAAAAGGAAACACTTTAATTTGAGTGGTCAAGGTACACACCTTAAGGTGGTGACCAAATTCCAAATTTCATCAGAAAAATGTATACAAAAATTTAATAAAAGAGTGACGTAAAAAACATGATAAACCAATATGGCACACTAGCCCCAAAACAAATTTCAATTTACAAAGCTACATTAATTCAAATACAGTGAAATTGGTGTTGAAATCAGTATTCCTTTTAGTGGAATAAAAATAACTATTCTGAATCAAGCATAACAAAATGGAATTAATTCTCCAGACTAAACTCAACTAAATAATTGGAAAAAAAATATTTCAAAGTCTCACCTTATACTTTACTTCAAAATATATTCTAAGCTAATAAAATACTTAAGCCTAAATGCAATAAATAACCATAAAAAATAGAGGCATGTATTTTTTTCAAAGGCATATATGGTCAACATTTCACACAGCACAAGAGAGTAAGCATAAAATAAAACCTTTCTCCTAGCCTAGACAACCAGACCTTTTGCATATGGGCAACAGATTGTTGTTAAGTTTTTCATTATCCTGAAATGTTCTCTGTACATAAAAGGACACGTATGTGAGTGACAATATATGCATAAAACATGTCTATGTGTATATATATATATATATCTCCATACTTTCCTTTTTTATACAAATAGGAGAATTATATACCCAATGGTCTGCATTTGCTTTATTTTTTCGTGAGCAATGATGCAAATCCATTTCCATCTCCAAAGCAAATAAAGTCATTCACCATAATTGTAGATTAAAAAAAATTTTAAGTAATTTATCATTCCAGTAACTGAAGAACCATACTTGACAACATTCAATATCCTTTCATGATTAAAAACTTTCAACAAACTAAGAACAAAAAGAAATTTTTTAAACTTCAAAAACAGCATGTACATAAAATTCTATAGCCAACATCACACTTAATGATAAAAAGTGAATGCTTTGTTTTTATTAAAAATTAGATGAAGATGTCTACTCTCATCCCTTCCACTTGGCATCATGCTTGAGTGTCTTGCCAGTGTAATAGGACAAGAAAAAGAAATATGTGACAAAATGATTAGAAAGGAAGAAGTACAACTATCATTATTCAAATAGCATTACTATATATTTAAAAACCTTCAGAAATTACTATAACTAATAAAAACACAATCGAATACCACCACACATCTTGTAGAATATAGAATATCACTACACAGCTAGTAGAATGCTAATTCCTAAAAATGTATATTTATATATGCTTATTTACATGTAATCCATTGAGAAAAAAACTAGGAGGAAATACACCTGTTTCTCGCTGGGTAGGAATATCAGTAATTTTTATTTTCTTTAAACTTCCTCTATCTTGTAATGGGAAATCCATATCATATTTACAACAAGAACAAAACAATAAACCCCATTAAATTTTTTTTTCAAATAAGAAACGTGCTGTCATTTGCCATTGGACAATATACATTTACAAGTGGAAGAACTTTTGTAGCCAGATTTTTTAAATCTAATTTTTTAATATCTTATTTTTCTGTTGCCTATATATGTTAGAAACAACTAGATTGCTTAGAGAATTATTTATTAATAATTACCCACCCCCCCCAAGACCTGCACACACATGTCATTCTACTGTTTTCTAGCATTGCACAGGTTGGAGAAAAACTCAGTTGCAGCTTGACAGTGTTGCTTTGTATATGATGGATTTTCTTCCTGGGATGCTTATAGATTTTTATTCTTTATCCCACATATTTAAGATTTTTTAATGGAAGAAGTAACACAATAATATATGATAATAACAACAGGAGTCTACAAATGAGCATTATGTATGTGCCAGCTACATTCCAAACACATTGCCAACATCATCCAATATAATCTTCATAAGAAATATATGAAGTAACTTCTGGTTTTTGTTTGTTTTTTAAATGAAGAAACAGAAATACAGAGAGGTTAAATATTTTTCCCAACGTATTTTGCCCAAAGTCTAACAGTCAGAAATTGGACCAGTCTGGCCAAATTCAATGCTTTCGATGACCAGGTTGTAAGTTTTACTCCTTATAATAATGGGCAAAATATTTAATCTCATAGTTCTTTATCTTTTAAAACAAATACAGGAAATATATTTTTAAATGACTTCATCCATGACATAAGAATAAAATATGTATCCCCTTAGTGAATTGTGACAAATAAATGATATGATACAACTCATCTAAATGTTCTTGATATACCAACGTGTCACTTATCATTTTATTCCTCTAAGCTCCAAATCTACTCTCTGTGGCTCTGTTTGCGATACTGGAACGTTTCTCCCTTGCCAGTTGGCAAGATGGGAAGCTTCATCAGTGGAGAACCCTGGAGGGATCCTGGAAGAGAAACAGTTCTTGGTTTCTGTGCATCCTCTCTCCTGGCAGGCTTCTGTAATGCTCTGTGACCAGCAGCATATGGCACCTCTCCATGGTACCTCCCTCAGCAACCCAGAAGGTGATTTCCCACTTTCCCAGTGCAGTCCCCCGATGAACTTCTCTGCCATCCAGTGGGCCACAATAGTGCCCTGAGGTCTGGATCCCAGCTTTATTAGGGCAGAGGCCCCTTTCCATATTTGTTTCTTTCTTGGGTGCTCTGTGTTATCCCTAGAGGTCGTGGCTGCTCTCTCTATCTGCTATTTCTGTATTCCTTAGAGTTTTCCTTACCCCTTTATATTGAAACCCCTTTTGTAACTATTTCCTGCTATAGTTGACAATTCCTTATTTAAACTTTCCCTGTTGAAATTACTGTAGGTTTCTTGTCTCCTGATTGAAATCTTATTGAAAGAACCATTAAGTGAAATAAAATATAAATGGCTATTTTTGTGATCGAATATCCTCTACACGTATTTGTAGTTATCTCTGAATCTCCCAGCCTCAAAATGTCCAAGTTTCAATAATCTCATTAATATGCTGGGAATAATAACACCTATCTCAAAGGATAAGAAGTAGATAAGACAAATGTTTGTAAAAATGCCTTACATATTGTTGAAGCACAATAGAAATGTAAGCTATTATTACCACATGGTAAACTCTGTGAGGGTAGGTCTATTTCTGTCCTGCTGTTCCTGGATACCCAGGGCCTTTCACAAGGCTTGGTACACTGTGGGTACTCCATAAATGCTGGTTTGGTGAACAGATGCTTGGACACATCTCTATTACTCCATTTCATGTTTAAGTCCATTTGAACTGAATTTCAAAAACGTTAGATAAATCTAGTGCTTTCAACTTTGCAAAAGGTAAATATTATACAATTAAAAAAAACTTTGTATCCTTCAACTGCATGTCAAAATCTTCTACTGTAGATTCTTACCTCCAAAACATTTGTAGTTATAAATGAGATAGAAAATACGGAGAAAACGATGTAGCCTCAGAGACTAAAACTGCGATGCTCTGTTTAATTAGTGATTTTCAGGTGCATTTTGTAAGGATATCTACTGTTTGTAACCTGATAAGACATATAATTGACTACGATTTTTCTTTTGTTATCTTTAAGCAAATTATAGGTTCTGATGGCAAACTGTTTATGTTTCAGCATAACTACAACACTGTTTTAAGGCATTTTATTATGTCGATAAATAACTTCACACTTGATGCTCTTTATTTTCAGGGAGAAAAGAAACAGCTTTCATAGATTTTTTTTACTCTTAATAGTCTCTCCTACAATATTTTCACCAAAAGCCTTGACAGATATCAAGTTAAAATATGTCACAATGACCAAGATGAAGCTGTACAATTTTTTCTTCTTACGTCAGTACTCAGGCTTGTATACACATACTGTTTGTTCCTCCTTCTGCAACATTTTTCATAATGATCTCCAGCAGCCTTGTCAAGGAAGTTTATTGCTTTTTTTTCTAAGAGTATGGAATTAGTAACATTTCACAAGCTGCTCTGATCATGGGTGGGGGGTGGGTGGGGGAAGAAAGGCAAGGGTTCTGGATTCCCAAAACTTTTTCTAAAAGTAATGAAAAATCACTTAATTTTTAGTGGACTTCCTTCTCTGTGTCTGTGTCTGGTGTTTCTATAAAAAAAAAAAATTGGAGCTGAAGGATAGCCTCTGAGCTATATACATGTATATGTATTTAGTATATGTGTAAGCTTCTTTCCTTTGCTTCACATAAATGAAGAACAATATCCATACAAAGTAGATACTGACTTTTGACATAGGAACATTCCATTGAACATACTAGGATCAAATGTTATCCCAAGCAAAAATAATGAATTAAGTCAAAAGCACACCCAAAACATCTGTCTGTTTTATGAAATACAGAATAAATAGATAAGTAAATGAATAAATGAATCAATGAAAGTCAAGAAGATTTGAGGGAAGGAATTAGCAGTACAAAACTAGGTTCACTGGGCTTTCTCATGAACTTATCACTTTTTTCAAGAATGCCATTTGGATGTCATAAACTGCTTCATGTGTCTATTGAGGATGCTTGTTTTCATGCCTTTATTGCACTCAATGCGTTTGTCGTTGTTGTAAATAACAAAGCATAGTAAACGTTTCTAAGCAACATTTGATTTGTTTATGTTGGGAATTGGGAAAATGTGTAGGGATGATGTAATATGGGCATTTTTAGACTGTGAATTGAAAAAACATAAGCAAGATAAAAATAAAAATCTAAAAAAGATGCAGTGGAGCTTGGAAGAGGAAAGTCATGGACAGTCAGTTTCATTATCTTTGAAGTTTTAGACACTTGTCTGTTTCCTCATCTATTTTTATTGATTAACCAAAGAGCCATTTATGTTTTGCTTCAATTGTCATTTTACATTGATAGGTCAGTTTTTCTTACTCTTCAAGCCTTAGTTATTTAAAAAAATATTTTTCTATTGACAGGTCATAAAAACATGAATACAGCAGACTTTATCTGATACAAAGTTTTTTCAAAACTTATCATTTAAATTTATGCCTCAGAAGTGCAATCCATAGCCAACCACCTTGTCAAGACCTGGAAAATCATGTATTCACATAAATAACATTCCTTGAATGTCTACTAGGTACTGAGTATGCAAGTACAACTTGCCTTGTATTGATGAACTTACAATTGTTTATTGATGCAAAGAACTTGGAAACATCTTAGAGATATGCTTTAAAATGATTCACTCTATAAATATATCTTATAGAAGTTTTATAGAATGCACTTTCCCTAGCTGACAAACAAAATCTGTGCCATTTTGAGTGCTATGCAGTATAATAAGTTATTTTTATGTAATATTCTAGGTAATACCAACAACAGGCCTAAGAGATAGCTATTATTAACTTTACTATTTTAAAGAGTAGGAAATTAAAGCTTAGAGCAGTTAGGTAACTTTCTCAAGGTTGCACAGTTTATAAGTGCCCAAAACAGGATTTAACCTGGACTTGCCCGTCACCAAAGGGCATTTTCAACTATTTTATCACGCGTCTGTATGTGAAAGAGCATATTCCCATATGCACAAAATTATAACTATGTTCAATGATTCTTAGTATTTCAAAATTAATTTATTCATTCAACAAGTATTTTTAACATATACTTCACACAGGGCACATATTGCTAGGTACTTGTGAATAACATAGACAAATAAATCATAACACAGTGTAGAACATGCCAGAATCATCATATAGATATATGTAGAGGTTGCATGTGCAATTGGGGGAGGGGTTGCATTTGAGGGAGCATCTGAAGAAGACATCCTGGGATCATTTTATCTGTTATTCTAATGCCAGTGGCTCAAAACACCAACTTCCATTTAAGCCATCTAGGTATTTTCTATTTTGTAGAATGTTGTACTTCTCAAAGTGACTACATGGAAGGGAGGGCATCAACATGGTAAACATTTCTCCATGGGCCCGTTTTTTCTTTTTTTAAATTTTTCATTGGAGTATAGTTGCTTTACAATGTTGTGTTAGTTTCTACTGTACAGCAAAGAGAATCAGCTATACATATATCTCCTATTTTTTTGATTTCCTTCCCATTTAGGTCATCACAGAGCTTTCAGTAGAGGTCCCTGTGCTATACAGTAGGTTCTCATTAGTTACCTATTTTACACATAGTATCAGTAGTGTATTTATGTCAATCCTAATCTCCCAATTCATCCCACCCCCACTTTCCCGCTAGGTATCCATGTTTGTTCTCTACGCCTGTGCCGTTTTTTCTTATTGAAATAGCTATTCACATATCTAGAGCTGAGGTTTCTGTTATATTGTTTTTCTAGCCCTAATTAACTATGATTTGACTTATCTTCTTGCTCTTCAAGCCCAGGTTGTGTTGGGCATGAAGACATATCAAGTCCATTGCTGTGAGGACATAAATGTTTATGTATGTATAAATGAAGACTTTAAAAAAACATAAGCAATAATACCCAGCTGGTCTAAAAAAAAAAAAGTAAGCTTAACCTGAATGAAATGAAAGTACATGGTACTTTCCTCTCACAGAACTGTCAGTCACAGGTGCTTACTTCAGGCGTTAGTTGATTTACAAATACGACAACAGGAAAAGAGAGCTGGTATCACCTCTACAATCATTTGACAGCCTACTGACACATAAATAGCCCAGAAAATATCTTGTCAGACTTAAGAGCTAATTCTTTTGAAATCTAGTTGGAAATTCAATTTTAAAGATTATCTTTAAATGGTTCCTTTGTCCCCAGTAACTCCATAGCCATCCCCATCCCATTCACCCAGTTTTCTTCCTTTACTCTCACAATTTGTCATTACCTATTTTGTTACTAGTTTATGTACTTATTTTCTACCTTCTCCACCAGAATGAAAGATCCATATGGGCAGGAACCACGTGTCTGTTCGTCATGGTATATCTAGTGCCTGGTGTCCAGTAGTCACCCGATGAATTTGTTGCCTGAATAAATGAATAGTGATTTCTATAGCTCTATCAGCATTTATTTCAACATATTTGTATCCATATCCATCTTCTTCTCTAAACTGTGAGCTCCTTGAGAGCCAGATTATAGTCTTAATTCATATTTGTGTCTTCTGAGCCTAGTCTATAAGAGATGCTCAACCATAATTTGTTACATGAATTGATTCAACCCAGATATTGCAAGACTGCTCCACTCACACAAACAACTCCAACATATAATTTCCTTGAATGACTTTAATGGGGAGAGAGGGAGAATCCCAGGATCCATTTGAGAATATATTTCCCTATTTCTCTCTGTCTGAAGAGAATTTTTGCTGATCTAAAATTTATGGTACTTTTAATTTGTTTTCTCATGCCTTTGTTAGCTATTTTCATGTTGACTGGCCTGCACCCAAAACTCAAAACTTTGATCCCACTCCAGCCCAACTCCTGCCTCTCTCCAAACACAAGATGGATCTTGGTACTTATGAGCTTCTAGAATTCAGTGGTATTTCCCTTAGCAAACAAAAGTCCAAGATAATATATTTTACCAAACTAGACCAGAATGCAAGGAAATCACTTGGGAAGTTTATTAAAATGCACTGATAGTCAGAGTCTAAATTAAAGAGATAAGCTACATTTTACTTTAAGCTATAGGTTGCACTGAGAAATCTGCATTTTAATAATCATGCTAGCAGGGTGATTTGAGAAACTCAAATTATAAGACTTGAGAATTCAGAGAGGATGTTTTACGCATCCTTGCATTGTCAGTGCCTATGTCTGACACATAATTGGTATTAATGTCCTCCCTTAAAATGTAAATGCCTATGCTCCCTAGAGAATCGGTTTTCTCATGATCTACCTTCTTTTGTTAACCTTTTTTCTGTCCCAGAATTCATTTCCTATTACTTCTTATCCTATGTTAGGGCCTAGCCTCAATAGGAATTCAGCCTATTGGTTTATATTTAATGACAACCTTCTTTATGCCATTAACAATTTCCAATATCACTTAAGATAACTGAATTGTTTATTAAGAGCCAGTTGAAATGCAAACAACTTAAGCAATGTCCTATAGCCACTGGGACCCAATCCAGATTGCTTGGTGATAAATGACAAACATTGAATTTATTCCTTTGTAAACCTGTAAAAGAATCTAGACTTTGTTCTTCAAACAATGCAATATCATAGATTGAGCTATGTCCTAAAATAGATTTTACTTAAAGTTATAAGATTTTGTATTAACCTCTTCTAAAATACTTTACTCACTAATATTTGTTAAACTTGAAAATCTCTAAAAAACTTCCACCAAGGTGGAAAGAAATTGAAATAACAGTGGTCTTTTAAAAAATGTGGAAATCAAATAAGCAACAAAAGGCCAGTTCCACTGTCCAAATAGCCACGTTTTAATGTAATAGTTTTTCACTTATATTGCTATTATAAAATTTAAACCTAACTTTTTACAGCTTTTTACGATTCTTAAGCACATAGATATGCCACTCACAGTACTGAAACCAAGCAGGACCCTGTGGGGCCCTCCCAGATACAAAAGCCTTTCCGTGTCCCCCATTTCTTGTTTGTAGGAAAAAGGTTTCAACCTCCTAGACCTTCCCTGAGTTCCAAAGGGCAGATTCAAACAGTTACTAATTAGAGGAGTGAGGGAATGCAGAAACAAAGGAAAGGCAGTCAAGAAACAATAGTGCAGTGATGGGGCAGGGTCCTGGTTCCTCTTCAAGGGATATACATAACAATCTGATACATATTTCTGAGTTCTTCTACAGGAACTAAGGCCCCCACCTGGGTGGAGAATGGTAACTTCAGGCTGAGCACAAGGACATAGACCCCAGACTGATTGAAACCAGAAGACTGATGATTGAGATTCCTGGAACACCACCCTGTTACCTCACCATCAACCAATCAGATGAAGGCCACACACCCTGCATACCTCCCCTTAAACTTTGCCTATAAAAACTTCCAGGAAAACCATCAGAGAGTCTGGGCTTTTTGAGCATGAGCCACACATTCTCCTTGATTGGCCCTTGCAATAAACCTTTCTCTGTTCTAAATGCCGACATTTTTGTTTGTTTGGCCTCACTGTGAGTCAGGCACACAAACTTGGGTTTGACAACAATACTATGAAGATTTCAGTATTTTACTTAATCAAAAAAGTTGCCACACTCTGAGGGATTTTTCTATTTTCAAAATTATTCTAGTAATACATGGAAAATACTTTCTTGCTGTAAAACATTAAGACAGCAGAGCAACCTAACAACACATCTTAGAAAACTTTCTCTGTCAATACCAACTGAACTATCTTATTCTTATCAAAGTTATATAGTATTTCTTGGTATTGGTGAGCCATAATTTATTTAATCATCCCCCTATTGATAGGCATATAAGTTTTATCCAATTATTCTCTAATAAAATCAATACTGCAATATATATCCTCCAATATTGATGATTATACTCATTTGTAGTGTTTCTTTTAGATAAATAGATAAAAGTTGATAAAAAATGTTTGGGTGAGATTTTGAATTTTAATTAACATTTTAAAATTGTCTCTCCAAGAGATCATACCATTTCTGTACTACCACCACTAATGTATGAGAGGGTTTATTTCTTTATATATCCTACAAATGTAAATTGTTACACAACATTT
Source organism: Eschrichtius robustus (assembly GCF_028021215.1). Classification (NCBI taxonomy): domain Eukaryota; kingdom Metazoa; phylum Chordata; class Mammalia; order Artiodactyla; family Eschrichtiidae; genus Eschrichtius; species Eschrichtius robustus. Next base: position 65,479,095 of record NC_090828.1, read on the forward strand.
TTTTTTATTCTGATGGTCTGATGGAAAATATTATGCCTAATTATTATGTTAATTTCTATTTTTCCCAATCATTAGTAATGCTGTTCACATTTTCATATGATTATTATCTATTACAGTTTTGTTTTGGTTCATATACTCTGCCCAGTTTTAAATCTGGTTGTCTCTTCTTTGGTAGATGTTTCCTATATATATCCTGGATATTAGTGTTTTGTTGGTTATATGTGCTGTAATATTTTTTAATTTTTCTAGTCTTTTAATTAGTTAATATATTGTTCATAGAACTGTGGAAAAAGAATGTCACCTGCCATATCAATAAACAAAGGACATTGGGGCCACCAAGCCATCGACTACTGCAGCCACCCTGATAAAACGACCTGAGGGGGTTCAGGATGGAGAAAAATAGGACACTCGTCCTAGATAGTTGAGGTGCATATCAAAGGAATAACTTCATTAAGCCCAGACTCTTGCATCTTCCCTTACATAGAACAGCATTAAATTCATTAACTTGAGATGTCTGTTTTTTCTTTAATTAGCAGTAATCTTTTGATGTTCGACCACCTCCTGGGTTTATTTATTTATTTATTTTTTGCAAAAACTCCTATATATCCCGGCTCCTCCCTTACCTCCTTGGAACAGTCCCTTGGAGATATCTGAGAGGCTGTGTCCTGGGCTTAATTTCTCAGTAATGTCCCCAATAAGACATAATTCTCAACTTTTAGGTTGTGCATTTTTTTTCAGTCAACATAAGTTTAAATGCTTTTATGATGTTGGGTCTCATATTTTCTCTTTCTGGTTCTTGTTTTTAGTGTTTCTTTTCCCCTCTGAAGTCATAAATATATCCTTCTATAATTTTTCTAACTTGTTAGAGTTTCGAGTTTTATGTGTAACTCTTTAAACCATCTGGAAGAAATTTTGTGTATAATGAAAGACATGAACTATTTTTTATTTGTTTGTTTTTAATGACAGACAGTTATCCAAGACTAGTCTATCCATTTCCAATGAACTTGAATGCTAGATGTTTTACAACTAAATTCCATAGTATACAGAGTTCCCTTTCTAAAATCTCTAATTCATACCTGATGTCTATGTAGATATAGTTCTGCTTTGTTATATACATTGACTCATACAGTTTCGTTTCTTGCCTACGTTGTGATTTTTGATTGTGAGCTCATGTTCACTGGAACTCTATCCCTAGACTTTATTGAGGCCCCAGTTGAAAGTACATTCCTCCAGAGAGGATTTATATTTTGTCCTACCAGCTATTTACCAACCTGGGTCCATTATAAATTAATATTAAAATTCCTTAATAGTTTCCTATCTATAACATAACTAAAAGTAATTGGCTCCATGCTCTGACACCATCTTCCCGCAGAGCAGTACATCATTGCTAGGGATGGAGACTGAAGATACTTAAACAATGAGTCAAAAGTATTGTGACGTGATGATGTAAAACAGGTTTGGAGGTGGTGTATCAAATTCTTCCCTGATGTTTATGAAAGGTGATGGTCTTAACAATCACTAGAGAATGATAACATACCCCCTAATAAATCTGGAATTATCTAGAATGTTACATGCTGAAATATTAGACCTAATAAACCATTAAACAGGATGAGTTTCCAATTGTGTTTGGCAAGAATTGATTATTTTTTTTAAAGAGATGACCTTCAAAAAATTGAACAACTGGCCTTTTGTCTTAGGCAATACAAAGTTATGTGTTATTCTTTAAGAATTCTGAGACCCTCTGGCTGGGACTTTGTGTACTCTTCTAATTGAGGCCTCATATAGTATTTCATCACTTTGGAAGCTGCAAATAAAGAATCATAACTGTGACAGGCAAAACTTATTCATAGAACATTATTTTAGCCCCATCCTCATATTTATAGATGTGCAAAAAAAGCCAAATATAGAAACGTGTAACTCTTTGTAAATGTAACTTCACAAAGAGAAAAGTTCATGTGCTAGTATGTTTTCATATTTATTATTAATAAGTTATTATTCTTATAATTCATCATAGATACTATTTATTTTAAAGGGCATGTGAAGCTGCATTAAGCAGAAATAATAAGAAATTACCTTTAAAAGTAAAATGTTTCTAATTAATTTTGATTTCAAATAAATGAGGTATTTCTTATATTAAACTGTGTGGAAAAAATACACATTTTTTAATAAAAGTGTGTGGCTCAAAACCTGAAACTACAAATACATAAAAAACTTTATATACTTTGAAAATTGAATTTTAAAGAATTGCTAATTAGCTAATATACTTAGTGGCTTTTTTCCCACTCCCCATATCTAGGATGTCTAGAGCTTAGCATTGCCCTTAGAATGCTAGTTTTTTATTGTGGTAGAAAATAGACAAATATTCCACTCCTTCACTTTTGTAAACCTTGTTAAAACATGTCAATGAACATTTTAATCAATTCTGAAAGCATAAAAATTGTCTTCCCTTTTCATTCAAACCAGCTCTTAACCTGGCAACTAAGTCTAATTAACCTCAACCTGAATTGTTTCACCCTCATTTTAGAATTGAGAACACACTCTGGCCCCAGCTCATGGGGTATAAGGACATTCATTGAAATGACCTACTAAGCATCAAACATATGGAGGGTCCCTATTTCCCTCAAATTCCTTACTTTCAATAACCCTTCATGATTTTGCTAGATCTACCTGGAATTTCCACCCTTCCTCCTATTCCTCCCTCTCAAACATCCCTTCTTTCTCTTCTTGATCAAATCCCAATCATATTTCACAATCAGTGGGGAAAAAAAAGTAAAAGAGAAAAGCAAAAAGAAAATCAGCACTTCTACAAAGCATCTCAGGTTCAGGCACACATGGCTTCTTCTGTGTCCTTCTATGGTAGAACTGTTCATCCTTTAAAGATGATGTTTGTTTATGAACCTGCTTCCTTTCTTAAAATAAAATCACACAGGGACAGAGTGGGTCTTCACATACTCCCCAATACTAAACACAGGAGCAGGTCCATAGTACATGTTCAGTAAACATCTGCTGAATTTATGGATTTTGCTACTGCTCACCCTCTGTGTTTGTCTGTGACACCAAAAATAGTTCTTTAATAACTGGATTCTATCTACTTCTCAAAAGTGTTTTAGAACTGCTTTTTCCTCTCTGTCTCTTCCTGCCTTATTTCCTCCATTCTTACTTGTGTTTCTCTCTGTCCCTTTCTCTGCCTCTGTCCCTCTCCTCCTTTCTTCTTTCCTCTTCCCTTTCCCTCAAAATCACCAGCTCAAAGTAATGAGTTTTCTTAGTCATGCACTAATCCTTAGTGACTAGGTTTTTTGCTTAAACCCAGCTAGGATTGCATCTTCAACACTGGTCATCAAACCTCTCCAATGTGGACCTAACACATTCATGAACCTCTAACATTGCCTTTATTTTGAAACACTGATGGTCATCTGAGCCATGCCAACCTGGAGAGACACATGGAATCATGAACTCAGGTTAAGATGTGGGGTTCTTATATTTCACTTTTGTACTGACATTCTAATTTCAAACCTATTAGGTAACACAATTCTCATGTCCCTTTCCCTAGAATAAGCACTTCTGGTTCAGCTCCCATGTGTGGGCTCCAAGTCTTCAGCCAGCCCTGTGATTCTGCCTGAACTCTTTGTCTCCTATCTGGGCCTGTCCTCTGGAGATCAAAAGAGAGCAATAAATACTCCAAATGTATAAGATGTGTATTGAGGAACAAAGGGAGGAATAGTCACACACTTTGCATTGGTGACAGTGGTAAGGTGTAAGGGTTTTACTGCCATATATATCTTTCCTCTCCTTCTAGTAACTGCATAGAAACCAGCAATATAGTCAACTCAGATCATGGGGCTTGGCATCACCCAGGGAGGATTCTGCCTCAAATCTTCCTGGATATATTTGTCTTAAACACATTAAAAAATATGACTTTGCATACCCCTAGGGATGAAGAAAAAGAGAAAATATTTTATTCAAGTCTTTGCTTAAATGTCATCTTTTTGTTGTGGCTGATCCTGACCACTCCAATTAAAACTGCAGTCCTTCACCAAACGCCATCCATTCTACCCTGGTCTATATTTTCTATAGTACTTATTACCTTCTGGTATGTAATCTACTTTTTAACTATTTTTTATTGTGCATTGTGTGTTTCTCCCTGTTAGAATACAAGCTGCACAAAGGCAGGGTTTTTTCTTTTTTCTCATCTTTGTCTGTTTTATTCATGGATGTTCCCAAGCACTTAGACTAGTACCTGGCTCAAATAAACACTCAAAAAATATTTGCTGAGTGAATGAATGGACAAATGAAAACAGTGCATAAAAAATATTCTCTAGGAACAGATATACATTTCTGATTCTACAATCAGAATATTTAAAAATAATATTTAGTTCTTTCCAATTGCAAGGGAGTAAGATGAATGAATGGTTTTCAAGTGGGATATTTATATTTGTTGTTCTCTTTCTTTGATGGCATCATGTTTTAAAATTAAGTATGACCATGCCCCAGCTCAAAATGATTTCCTGGGATTTTGATTATTAATCAATGGAAATTTTCCAGCATTCCAAGGTGCTGATTTATAGCTACCATGTGAAAGACTTAATGAATAGACCTTTCATTACACTTTCCTCAGAATAGCAAACTCCCAGCTGCCCCTTCCAGCACAGCCCATGATTTAACTCTGGAATTTGTTTTGACTCACTGACTATAAAAGGGACTAAAAGGGCCATGTGGGAGTCATTGAAAAACTGCTGATGAAACCCACTTTAAGAAAGAGAAAAAACAACGCCAAACTGAGTAAACAGATCAAACATAGCAAATCCTTTTGATGTGACAAAAGGATTCTTTACTTTGTAAAGGACGTCACCCACCTCAGGATTACTTTAAATGGTGATTCACTAACAATATTTTAACTGATGAAATGTCTCCTGTGTGAATCAAAATAACATGGCTGTTTTTCAGGAGATTGTCTGGGGGCGTGAAAGAAGGTACGAACAGGGAAGGAAGCAAGTCTGGGAGCAGAAGTTGGTGTTGAGAGTCTAGGGTTCACCATGGTGTGTCCAGAGACTAGGTTGAAAACCTGTGCTCTGAGTTTCATTAGAGAGAACACATCAGTCAGAGCAGAACAAATGGTGCTGATAGCCATCACAGGAGATGCTCTGTGACTAAATGTCTGATTTATTTACAAGCTTCCAAATGAAGCCCTTTCTTATTAAAGGAATGGTTCTGTTAATTTTAAAGCAGCCTGTTACGGCATTTCATTTAACTTTGTTGACCTTAGGATTTTAGAGAATGGGTTGTTTCCTGACCTGAGAGGATTCATATTCCCAAGACAATTAAGCTCTAGAAAAGATGTTATAGAAAAATGCATAGCCTCACAGTAGATATCTCTGTTCCTATGATAAAACATTGTTTTTTAGTGTGTTGAGAAGGGAACACAGGTGAAACTATGTTTCTCTTAATTTTGTCAGTAGGAAATACTGCACAGAAGAGACTGTCACTAGATCTTGAAGACAGTCTTTTTACTATGTCTTTTATTGCTGCTTACTTGTTTATTTTGCTGACACAAATTTTCTTTACATTTACCCACATATATTTTAAGAAGGATAAATTTGCGGAGACGGGGTAGCTTAAAATGAATAACTATCGTCTGGATCCCTTCCTATGCGAAAGGTAGACAATGAGTTTCTTGGAGAAATGACATCTACTAAAACTATAATGTCCAAAAGAGTGACTACTTGTACTTAAGTTAATTAAAATGCAATAAAATTCACAATAAGTTGCTCAGTCTCACCAACTACTTTTGAAGTGCTTAATTGACATCAGTGGTTATTGGCAAGTAGTATTATCACATTGGACAGCATACACGTGGATCAATTTTATATCACAAAAAACACTACTCTAAAATGCCTAATTTTAAACAACAAATGAGATATGTAAATAATAATCACTCACACACAAATATATATAGTGCACCTACATCTATACTGTAGAAACATTAATAATTGAAAGGATTCCACCACTTAAAGAGCAGTATAAAATTTGAAAAAACAGAACACTCTGTTTGTAAAATCTGTCAGAGAAGATGAATGGCCATTATAAGAATAAAGAATGAATTTAGTTTTAATGGAGCATAATAAAAAGAGAAATACAGCAGGTCATTTCTAAGGTTTATCACAAAAGCCTTGAAAAAGTGACTTTGAATGTATATTTTATCTGTTAGCATTTTACATGTCGATGACTTAGAAAATTAATATTAAAATTATGGTTTAGAGAATAAAAGTGAAAAGCAGGTAATTGTCATATAAAAAAATCCCAAGTAATTTAAACTTGATGAACATTACCCAATCACCTGTGATATTTGAAGCACCCCTTGGACCAGAACTTTTCAGCAGAAAAAGTAGATGTTTTACACTATGTACAGGTGGATCAAACCTAAGTAGATCAAACCATGTAAATCGGTAACTAAGGCTCTCAATATTCACTTTCCAACTTATCAGCTTTTAAATTTCTAAAGGAAATTCCACAAATCAGATTTTTTATATCCCTACGATACTTCCATCAAAACCATTTGTATAAATTTACTTTTTTCTCATACCTATCACATCATCCAAATTTGTCAAATTATGGATTTATCATGCTTGACGTTTAATTTCAAATGAGCCATGTCTTCCTAGAATCATTGGAACAATTAACTGCTAGAGTACATACCACAGAAAATGTGAATGGAATGCACTAATGTGTACACACAGCACTGTGTTTTATTTGACACCAGTAGATCAGTGAGGAAATCTTAGCAAACCTAAGAAAAGGGTGGTAAGAGCAATTAAACACAACCTGGGATGGCTCATCAAACATAGAAAGGAGTCTGGGGAAATCTCAGTGCCTTTCTGTGCTGCTCCCTGGGACCTGCAGTTGAGAATAAGGGGCCTGAACTAATCCATCAGGCATCTCTATTCCTGAGTCCTGAGATGGGACTATCAATTTACATTGATTTTACTAAATTCTAACAATGCAGGACATTAGGTAGCTACATTTTAATGATCTATTGTTAGTTTATTTTTTAAATTCTACTCTTTATGAAAGAGCTATAAATAAATAATACCTTCAAGTATGAAATGCTTGAGGCTACTTAAGAGGTTTAACTAATATTCGAGGCCATTATAGTCACTCATATAATTGTATAAACTCTGACATCTTTCAGTTATCACATTTTATTCGGACACTTGTATTTATCTTCTTGGAAAAAGTTCTATCTCTTTGCAGCAGAACGACAACATCAATATACTCTTTGGTTGTGTAGGTTTTGTCAAGATTACAAATTAACTCTAAGTATTAAAAGGGCTTATGATCACTCCATCAGAGAGAAAAATTTTGGGCACCATGGAAGAATTAAAAGGATCCTATAATGGGGCTTCCCTGGTGGCACAGTGGTCAAGAATCTGCCTGCCAATGCAGGGGACACGGGTTTGAGCCCGGTCCAGGAAGATCCCACATATCTCAGAGCAACTAAGCCCATATGCCACAACTACTGAGCCTGCACTCTAGAGCACGCGTACCACAACTACTGAAGCCCGCATTCCTAGAGCCTGTGCTCTGCAACAAGAGAAGCCACTGCAGTGAGAAGCCCGCACACTGCAACGAAGAGTAGTCCCCGTTCGCTGCAACTATAGAGAAAGCCCGCATGCAGGAACAAAGACCCAATGCAGCCAAAGATAAATAAATAAAATAAATAAATTTATAAAAAAGAAAAAAAGGATCCTATAATGAAAGAAGTTTCTCTTTTAAAAAGCAGTGAAGCATAGGGATTAGAGTTCTTGGGCAATGTGCAGATAAAATAAAAATGAAGTTGGTTGCTATCATCATCCTTCGTGCAATTTCTCTACAATGGTTTTTTTCAGTATACCTGGAAATTTAAATCTGTGATCACTCTTAAATTTGTCATATCTTTTTTAAAAAAAATACATCTTTATTGGATTATAATTGCTTCACAATACTGTGTTAGTTTCTGTTGCACAACAAAGCGAATCAGACATATGCATACACCTGTCCCCATATCCCCTTCCTCCTGAGGCTCCCTCCCATCCTCCCTATCCCAGCCCTCTAGGTCATTGCAAAGCACAGATCTCCCTTTGCTATGCTGCGGCTTCCCACCAGCCAACTACTTTACACTCGGTAGTGTATATATGTGGATGCTACTCTCACTTTGCCCCAGCTTCACCGCCCCACCCCATGCCATCAAGTCCATTCTCTATGTCTACCTCTTTATTCCTGCCTGCAACTAGGTTCATCAGTATCATTTTTGTTTTTTAAATTCCATATATATGCGTTAGCATACGGTATTGGTTTTTCTCTTTCTGACTTACTTCACTCTGTATGACAGACTCTAGGTCCATCCACCTCACTACAAATAACTCAATTCCATTTCTTTTTGTGCCTGAGTAATATTCCGTTGTATATGTGTGCCACATCTTCTTTATCCATTCATCTGTCGATGGACATTTAAGTTGCTTCCATGTCCTGGCTATTGTAAATACTGCTGCAATGAACATTGTGGTGCATGTGTCTTTTTGAATTATGGTTTTCTCAGGGTATATGCCCAGTAGTGGGATTGCTGGGTCATATGGTAGTTCTATTTTTAGTTTTTTAAGGAACCTCCATACTGTTCTCCATAGTGGTTGTATCAATTTACATTCCCACCAACAGGGCAAGAGGATTCCCTTTTCTCCACACCCTTTCCAGCATTTATTTTTTCTAGCTTTTTTGATAATGGCCATTCTGACCGGTATGAGGTGATACCTCATCGTAGTTTTGATTTGCATTTCTCTAATAATTAGTGATGTTGAGTATCTCTTCATGTGCCTCTTGGCCATCTGTATGTCTTCCTTGGTGAAATGTCTATTTAGGTCTTCCACCCATTTTTTAACTGGATTGTTTGTTTTTTTGATATTGAGCTCCATGAGCTGTTTGTATATTTTGGAGATTAATCCTTTGTCTGTTGTTTCATTTGCAAATATTATCTCCCATTCTGAGCGTTGTCTTTTTGTCTTGTTTATGGTTTCCTTTGCTGTTCAAAAGCTTTTAAGTTTCATTAGGTCCCATTTGTTATTTTTGTTTTTATTTTTGTTACTCTAGGAGGTGGGTCAAAAAAGATCTTGCTGTGGTTTATGTCAAAGAATGTTTTTCCTATGTCTTCCTCTAAAAGTTTTATAGTGTCTGGTCTTACATTTAAGTCTTTAATCCACTTGGAGTTTATTTTTGTGTATGGTGTTAGGTAGTGTTCTAATTTCATTCTTTTACATGTAACTGTCCAGTTTTCCCAGCACCACTTATTGAAGAGGCTGTCTTTTCTCCATTGTATGTTCTTGCTGCCTTTGTCGTAAATTAGGTGTCCATATGTGTATGGGTTTATCTCTGGGCTTTCTATCCTGTACCATTGATCTATATTTTTTTTTGTGCCAGGACCATACTGTTTTGATTACTGTAGCTTTGTGATATAGTTTGAAGTCAGGGAGCCTGATTCCTCCAACTCCATTTTTCTTTCTCAAGATTGCTTTGGCTATTCAGGGTCTTTTGTGTTTCCATACGAATTGTAAGATTCTTTTGTTCTAATTCTGTGGAAAATGCCATTGGTAGTTTGATAGGGATTGCACTGAATCTGTAGATTGCTTTGGGTAGTATAGTCATTTTCACAATATTGATTCTTCCAATCCAAGAACATGGTATATTTCTCCATCTGTTTATGTCATCTTTGATTTCTTTCATCAGTGTTTTATACTTTTCTGAGTACGTCTTTTGCCTCCTTAGGCAGGTTTATTCCTAGGTATTTTTTTCTTTTTGTTGCAATGGTAATTGGGAGTGTTTCCTTAATTTCTCTTTCAGATTTTTCATCATTAGTGTATAGGAAGGCAAGAGATTTCTGTGCGTTAATTTTGTATCCTGCAACCTTACCAAAATCATTGATTTCCAGTAGTTCTAGTAGTTTTCTGGTGGCAACTTTAGGATTTTCTATGTATAGTATCATGTCATCTGAAAAAAGTGACAGTTTTACTTCTTCCTTTCCAATTTGTATTCCTTTTATTTATTTTTCTTCTCTGATTTCCATGGCTAGGACTTCCAAAACTATGTTGAATAAGAGTGGCGAGAGTGGACATCCTTGTCTTGTTCCTGATCCTAATGGAAATGCTTTCAGTTTTTCACCATTGAGTATGATGCTTGCTGCGGGTTTGTCATATATGGGCTTAATTATGTTGAGGTAGGTTTCCTCGATGCCCACTTTCTGGAGAGTGTTTATCATAAACGGGTGTGGAATTTTGTCAAAAGCTTTTTCTGCATCTATTGAGATGATCATATGGTTTTTATTCCTTAATTTGTTAATGTGGTGTATCACAATGATTGATTTGTGTATATTGATGAAGCCTTGTGTTCCTGGGATAAATCCCACTTGATCATGGTGTATGATTCTTTTAATGTGCTGTTGGAGTCGATTTGCTAGTATTTTGTTCAGGATTTTTGTATCTATATTCATCAGCGATATTGGCCTATAATTTTCTTTTTTGTGATATCTTTTTCTGGTTTTGGTATCAGAGTGGTGGTGGCTTTGTAGAATGAATTTGGGAGTGTTTCTCCCTCTGCAATTTTTTGGAAGAGTTTGAGAAGGATCGGTGTTAGCTCTTCTCTAAATGTTTGATAGAATTCACCTGTGAAGCCATCTGGTCCTGGGCTTTTGTTTGTTGGAAGATTTCTAATTACGGTTTTAATATCATTACTTGTGATAGGTCTGTTTATATTTTCTAATTCTTCCTGTTCAGTCTTGGAAAATTGTACCTTTCCAAGAATTTGTCCATTTCTTCATGGTTGTCCATTTTATTGGCATATAGTTGTTTGTAGTAGTCTCTTATAATCCTTTTTATTTCTGCAGTGTCAGTTGTGATTTCTCCCTTTTCATTTCTAATTTTATTGATTTGCATCCACTCCCTTTTTTTCTTGATGAGTCTGGCTAAGAGTTTATCAATTTTGTTTATCTTCTCAAAGAACCAGCTTTTAGTTTTATTGATCTTTGCTATTGTTTTCTTCGTTTCTATTTCATTTATTTCTGCTCTGATCTTTATGATTTCTTTCCTTCTACCGACTTTGGGTTTCTTTGCTCTTCTTTCTCGATTTGTTTTAAGTGTAGGGTTAGATTGTTTATTTGAGATTTTTCTTGTTTCTTGAGGTGAGATTGAATTGCTATAAACTTCCCTCTTAGAATTGCTTTTGCTGTGTCCCATAGGTTTTGGGTCATCGTGTTTTTGTTGTCATTTGTTTCTATGTATTTTTAAATTTCTTCTTTGATTTCTTCAGTGATCTCTTGGTTATTTAGTAGTGTACTGTTTAGCCTCTATGTGTTTGTGTTTTTTTACTATTTTTTCCTGTAATTGATTTCCAATCTCATAGTGTTGTGGTCAGAAAAGATGCATGATACGATTTCAATTTTCTTAAAATTACCAAGGCTTGACTTGTGACCCAAGATGTGATCTATCCTGGAGAATGTTCCATGTGCACTTGAGAAGAAAGTGTATTCTGCCACTTTTGGGTGGACTGTTCTATAAATATCAATTAGATCCATCTGATCTATTGTGTCATTTAAAGCTTGTGTTTCCTTATTTATTTTGTGTTTGCATGATCTGTCCATTGGTGTAAGTGGGGTGTTAAAGTCCCCTACTATTATTGTGTTACTGTTGATTTCTCCTTTCATTGCTGTTAGCATTTTCCTTATGTATTGAAGTGCTCCTATGCTGGGTGCATAACATTTATAATTGTTATATCTTCTCCTTGGATTGAACCTTTGATCATTATATCCTGTTCCTCCTTATCTCTTGTAATAATCTTTATTTTAAAGCCTATTTTATCTTATATAAGTATTGCTACTCCAGCTTTCTTTTGATTTCCATTTGCATGGAATATCTTTTTCCATCCCTTCACTTTCAGTCTGTATGTGTCCCTAGGTCTGAAGTGGGTCTCTTGTAGACAGCATATATATGGGTCTTGTTTTTGTATCCATTCAACCAGTCTGTGTCTTTTGGTTGGGGCATTTAATCCATTTACATTCAAGGTTATTATCGATATGTATGTTCTTATTACCATTTTCTTAATTGTTCTGGGTTTGTTTTTGTGGGTCGTTTTCTTCTCTTGTGTTTCCTGCTTAGAGAAGTTTCTTTAGTATTTGTTGTAAAGCTGGTTTGGTGGTGCTGAATTCTCTTAGCTTTTGCTTGTCTGAAAAGCTTTTGACTTCTCCATAGAATCTGAATGAGATCCTTGCTGGGTAGAGTAATCTCGGTTGTAGTTTTTTCTCTTTCATCACTTTAAGTATATCTTGCCACTCTCTTCTGGCCTGCAGAGTTTCTGCTGAAAAATCAGCTGATAACCTTATGGGGATTCCTTTGTATGTTATTTTTTGTTTTTCTCTCGCTGCTTTTAATATTTTTTCTTTGAATTTAATTTTTGTTAGTTTGATTAATACGTGTCTTGTTGTGTTTTTCCTAGGGTTTATCCTGTATAGTACTCTCTGTGCTTCCTGGACTTGGGTGACTATTTCCCTTCCCATGTTAGGGAAGTTTTCCACTATAATCTCTTCAAATACTTTCTCAGACCCTTTCTTTTTCTCTTCTTCTTCTGGGATCCCTATAATTCGAATGTTGTTTTATTTATTGCTGCCCCAGAGGACTCTGAGATTGTCTTCAATTCTTTTCATTCTTTTTTCTTTATTCTGCTCCTCGGCAGTTATTTCCACCATTTTGTCTTCCAGCTCACTTATTCGTTCTTCTGTCTCCGTAATTCTGTTATTGATTCCTTCTAGTGTATTTTTCATTTCCGTTATTGTGTTGTTCATCTGTTTGTTTGCTCTTTAGTTCTTCTAGATCCTTGTTAAACATTTCTTGTATTTTCTCAATCTGTGCTTCCATTCTATTTCTGAGATGCTGGATCATCATTACTATCATTACTCTGAATTCTTTTTCAGGTAGATTACCTATATCCTCTTTATTTATTTGGTCTTGCAGGTTTTTACCTTGCTCCTTCATCTGTGACATATTTTTTTGCCTTTTTTTTTTTTTTTATGATTGGGATTGTGTTCCTGTTTTACTGGTTGTTTGGCCTGAGGCTTCCTACACTGGAATTTGTAGGCTATTGGTAGAGCTGGGTCTTGGTGCTGAGATGAGGAACTCTGTGAGACCACACTCTGATGAATATTCCCTGGATTCTGAGGTTCTCTGTTAATCCAGTGTTTTGGACTCGGAGCTCCCACTGCAGGAGCTTCCACCCGACCCCAGGCTCGTGAATCAAGATCCCACAAGCCATGCAGGGCAGCAAAAAAAAAACAAAAAGAGAACAATAGCAAAGTAAAAAATAAAATTAGACTAGGAACTAACAGATATGTTAGAAAGAATGTAAAAATAAAAATACAGATGAATCAACAGCCAGAAGGTACAACAGTACCACAGTAGTAAAAAAGAGGAGGAAGGAAAAAAAAAAAAGGGCAGGGTGGGGGGGTACGGGGGTGGGAGGGGGAAGGACTTGGCTGTGGAGAGTGGGGTCTAAGCAACAGTGAGGTTTGGGCGATGGGTAGGGCCAATGCTCAGGACCCACAGGGCTGGAAAAGGCCCTAGGGGCTATAGGGGGTGGGGCTTAGGCTCAAGGAACAGAAGGGGCCTAGGCTTGCCCCCCACCCCTGGTCTCAGAGGGCAGGGGACCTCACCTGGGAGCCCAGCAGGCTTCCTGGGCTCATGTGGGCGGGGCAAACACCATCCTCACTTCTGCTCCTCTGGTCTGGGGTCTGGGAGGGCTCCTCCCGCCTGCCTTTCCTGTTCTCCCCTAGGCCTCCCTCCTATGCCCCCAAGGACCCACGTGACCTGGAGGCAGATTTGGAGGGCAGGGGATTGGCCCGGGAGCTCAGCAGGCTCCCCAGGCTGAGTGGGTGGGGCAATCACCCTCCGCTCTTCTCTTGCTCCTCCCACAGGACCCCTCCCGCCTGCCTCTCCTGTTCTCCCCTCGGCCTCCCTCCTATGCCCTCAGGACCCACGCAGCCTGGAGGGGGCTTTGGAGGGGTGGGAACTGGATTGGGAGCTCAGCAGGCTCCCCAGCCTGAGTGGGCCAGGCGATTGCCCTCTGCTCCTCTCCCGCTCTTCCTGGAGAGTCCCTCCCACCTGCCTCTGCTGATCTCCCTGGCCTCAGGGGCGTGGATCTTGTCTGACCTCCGCTTCTCTTCCCCCTTCGGTCCCCCTACATCCTACCAGTTCACTCTGGGGTTCCTCCTGTCTCCTTGGGGATCAGAGTTCTCCACCAGCAGCCGACAGGCACCCTAGTTGTGGGGAGATGCTAACTCCACGTCTTCCCACACCGTCATCTTGACTCCTCCCCTCTAAGTCATATCTTGATACTAAATTATAGCTGCCCGCCAAGACTACCTTTTCTAAGCTTGTAAAGTAAAGAGACTTTTAAGAAGCTTTGCAAGGAAACCAAGGAAAACACAGGACAGTTGAAGTAGGGTGAGATGAGAGTTGTTTATGTCACGTAACTTGAATCAGTTTGCCTACTTCATATACACCTCCCTGTGCTAAGATCTCCACAGGCCAGCATCATCAGAACACAAATCTTTCCCTAAAGCTTCCCTGTTTCTGGCCTCTGCTAATCTAATTCTTTTCCACTCAGCCAAGTGAACACAAAGTTTAATCACAAGGCCAGAAATATGTGGAGTAAATTCTTCAAGACTGATACTAATCCTATTAGGATACCAATTGGGCATACCAAAATTAATTGAAAATGAAAAAGAGACATTGAGATTCTAATTTGAAGGTATTTAGAAATCCACGCTTGGCCCATCCTTAGAAAACTCCCCTTTATTCTTTCCACATCACCTCCCACTCCAAATTACATACTTAAACCAATTGGAAACAGAATGGGCTAAATCATATGTAAATCATTCTTAGGTTCAGTCTGTATCATAGAGTAAAGCTTCTCAAACTTTAACGTGCACACGAATCATTTGAGGATATTGTTAACATGCTGATTCTGGTTCAGTAGGACTGGTGAGGGGCCCAAGGTTCTGCATTTCTAATATGCCTCCAGGTGATGCTCCTGGTCTGATTCACAGAAGACAGTTTGAATAGCAAAGTTTTAAAGTAGAGTATCATTTGCTTTCCAAAATTGTGACCTGTCTGTCATATTCCAAAGACTATTCCACATTGCTCATGTTGACTGGTAACTTGATAGTTGGCTATATATAAATATATATATCAAAGAATGTCCTAAAAGTTGTAATAATTATGATCTTTAACAAACATCACAAATACTATAATATGCATTACTTGGCTAAAATGGAAAAACCCAGAATGTGACTAATCAGAAATGATAAATGATATCTGTATTTTATAATAAATTAGTTATATTTTGCACTTCTATCATAGTTGAAATTATATTGATAGTGTAATTTCTAACATATGAGCTAGTGACTTTTTAATGACATTTGTAAAACATTAATCAAATTTAAGAGGTTTTCCCTTAAATTATGACACTCTCATGTCACTTTTTATTCTGAATTCATTAAGCACATTAAGTTTAATTGTCTGAAAAAGAGATGCTGAAGGCATTAATTTTTTTTTTTTGCCATTGACAATTACTTATATTTTATCCTTTTATTTCCCATAGACAGAGAGACAAATATGTTTTCCTTTCTTTCACAAAAGGAAAAGTCAAATGACGGTCAAATGCATTGCTCCAAAAGCCTAATACAGAAAATGCTTATTGTACTGATTTATAATTAATTAAAATATATTTTACTTTTAAAAGTTAAAGCAAATATGATATAGAGAGAAGTATTTAAATATACCTTCCTTTTTTTTCCCCTGAATTGTGTTTCTTGAGCTATTCCTTCCCAATTTTTAAACAAAACTTTTAAAGATTTTATTTATTAACCACTCATGCTGTATAATATATAATCTCAAGAAATCACATCAAAATATTATGCTAACCTTCAAAGATGTGGCTGTGACCACTTTCAGGTGACATCTTGTCAAAAGGTGTTTCCTCACCTTTCTTGTCTGAATCTTTCACAGAATCATTGGACTGGCTCCCAGGCTGACTCTTAAATGTTGGTGAACACAAATTTCTCTCAATTTCCACTTCCTGTTAGAAGACATTAAAGGGATGTGTGTTAAAAGCTATCAGTGGGAAACAGATGTGGTTTTTAGGGGGTTTAGAAGGCGGGAGTGAGTGAGGGAGGAGGTTTCTATGAGTGATGTTTTCCAATATGCTTCGGGTAAAATGTTGATAACTTAGCCAAGAACGGCAAACACATATCTGACGTTTAGTTTACTTTTCTGCCACTGGTTCCACTTCTGAATTAGCTTTTCTTTCATGTGACTTTTTTTGCTCTCATAAAAGAGGGAAAGTGGAAATAAGAGTCGAAATACAACATAATACTCGTTAATAGACGCAACTTCCTAAGGCCTGAGAAATGTCCATAAGGGATTTCAAAAAATAGCTATATATCAACATTATATGCTTAAGACAGAAGGAAATGAGTTCTTCTTTAATGTCATGCTCATCCTATAGTGACAATCTTAGTAATTACAGAGCTCCCAATCCTATTCAGCTACCATACAAAAGTACAGTTTGGCAGTTCACAGAGATTGTGAAATTACTTCTTTGAGACAGTAATTCAAAATTGGAGAGAGAAAAGTTTCCCAATGGAAAAAAGTATAAAGGATATTTCGAATACAGAGAGTCTAGTGTTCCTTATTTTATAAATTAATACAATCCAATAAAACAAACCAAGTCAATCAGACTAATTATTTTGAATAAAAAATTGTGAAAAATAAGTAAATTAGCCAAGACAGCTTGAGAAGCAAAGTGTATTTTTTTTTAAATCAAGTAATACTTTGAAAAAGGTTTTAATAGCTACTCACAAGTTGTATATTTTTGTACACGAGGTAGTATTTTCTAAACAACAACCATTCAGAAAAAGATGTGATAAATTGCTCTTCACTTTTGTTACATTTTAAATACACTGGCATGAATGAGTCAAGTTTGAGAGACAGCTAAAAACTCTAAAACATTTCTTAGAGTAGGTATATTTCCTGTATCTATGATATGGTTAGAAAGGCAATGCTTTCAGATAAATAACCTCTTAACTTCTTAGCATGTTTATGTTTTCTAACTTTCACACACAGAATATATATATATATATATACAGATACTACATACATAATATATATACTACATATATACAATATATAATTAGAAAATATTGGAATGTGTTTAATCATCTTATCTTTAAATGTCCCCCCCCCCCCAGTATATGATATATACTATCTTCTTTACTGTGAATGTTTAACTGGAACTAAAAACATTTACAGGAGTAAAACAAAGGAAAAGAAGTTTCTATTTTTTTCAAGGCATTGCCTTTAACATTTTTGTTTCCAACTATTAGCAAAAACCCAAAGGTTCATAACAGCAGTTTGCTTTATGTTGTCAAGACACAGTGTCAGACAAGCCACGGCATGTGGCGTGAGCTCCTGAGCTAGTGGACGAGCACAGAATTCTCAACTCAGTTCAGTCTGGTGTCCTCTCCCACTGTCACATGAAGTGACTCTATGAAATGGATATGTTTATTTACTTTTGTTTCAGCAATTTCATCCAACTCCTAGCATTGGCAAAAATAAACTAAGTTAAATAAAGAAAAAATCAAGATGCCTAAAAAAGTAGTGATTCTTGTTCAGAAAATTTTTGTTTTGACAAAGGGAGGAATGCTGAACATGGTCCACGAACTTGATAGATAATGTGAAAGTATCATCTCTCTGTTTCATATAGAAACATGAAATGTGATTTGGTGAAATCATTTAAGCAAAATTCAGGCAGTGATGACACTAACTTATGCTATCTTGATATTCTCAACTCCGAATTCACAACTATCAAAAGTACCTCACATATTGAGGCAGTAAGGGACCCCGCAGACAATCCACAAATGAAAATAGTAGACCCATTTCTACTCTTTGATCATCAGATCCAAGTCAGTCTGTGGCAAGTTCCTTAGCACCCTGGCAAGTGGTAAGAAGGGGCCTGTGTAGAAAAGAACTTCTTAGATAAGGCTGAATTGAGCTATCTCTAATCAAAGCAATGATCTGCTTTAAAATCTTTTAATCTGTTTTATGCACTGTGCTTCTACAAAAGATTTACTCTGATTGAAAATCTACAGGCTTAAACAAATGCACTCAACACCAGTTTAAAGGGGAAAAACACCACAGCTTTTGATTATGAGAAACTTGGATTCAAGCCTTCCCTTCACTACTTATTAGCTGCATGACTTTCTTCAGGTCACTTGATATATCTGGGACTAAGTTTTCTCGTATGTTATAGGAAGAGATTTAGTCACTGAACATCTAACATCCAACAATCAACCATTTGTAGTGCAATTTCATTTGAAATTAAATAAAACAAAATAAAGGATTATGATTCATCTGTTGTAGCTTCCAGTCTAGTGAGGGAGACAAAGTGTAGTAAAGCACATAAATAAATGTAAATACGCAACTATGTACAGATTACGAAGGAGAGATACATACACTCTGAGCACCTAAAATAGAGGAATTAGCCTAGTGAGGAAAGTCATAAAAAGCCACCCTGGGGAAAAGATCTTCAGCTGATATCTGAAGGATAAATATCCTACTTTGACAAAATCTACTCTAGAGGTAGGCTGAGCTTTTCACATTGCAGACCTGATTCTGTCATGTGTGCAAATGTACACACACACACACACACACACAAATTGCTGAAAATTCTTCAGTAACTCCTCACTCAGCTAAGACCATAATAGTTTGTATGTCCCTCCACTGGCACCACTGACATTTTGAACCAGATAATTCTCTGTTGTGAAGGGCCTATTCTGTACATTGTAGGATGTTTAGCAGACTTCCTCCTTTTTGCCCGCTAGATGCTAGCAGTAACGCTGCCCCCTAGCCGTGACCATTAAAGTGTGTTCAGACATTGTCAAATCTCCGGTGGGGAGCAAAGTCACCCTTGGTTGAGAGCCACTGCTCAAGAGTTGGATGGACTGGAGAAAGGTCAATATATACATGAGAAGATCAATTATGAGAGTACGGTAGTGCTCCAGGCAAGCGATGACAAAGAGTGGTGATGGAAATAAAGAGAAGTGAACTAAGTTGAAAGCTATTTAGGATGTAAAACTGACAAGACTAGATAATGGATTGAATCTGAGGTTTGAGAAAGAGAGAGAATTTCATTTTTCTTTCTGGCGTACGCAACTAACTGAGTTGTGGTATGATTAAATAATGTCAGAGCACCAGAAGAAGCCTGATTTGGGAGAAAGGACAGACCATGAATTGGGTACCAAGATGTTCAAAAGACCTTGGATTGGTAGCCCTGGAGCTCAGTGGAGAGGTCTTAACTGAACAAGTAATTTGTGAGTCATCTGAGTTATAGTGGTTGGTAATTGAAACAGTAGGTGTGAATGAAGTTGCTTCAAGTGTGATGAGGAAAACGTCCAGAGACAAGCCTTGAAAAATGCTGACATTTAATATGATGGCAGAGGAGCAAAAGCAGACAAGAAGAAGGATGGAAGAAAATTAGAAGCGAAGAATATTGTTAACAATATTTAATTCTTACTGAGAGTATAAATTAGATAGGAACTTAAATATAATATATCCTTTGAGTTTAGCAACATGCATATAAACTGTAGAGCAAAACTTCTCTGGTGGAAGTAAAAAGACTGGAAGGCAGATTGAACTGGTGAAGGGTTGACTGAGAGATAGCTGGTGAAGATAATTTCTTGAATAGTTTAGTGTTGAACTGAAGGGGAGAAATAGAGCAGTAACTTGAGAGATGTGTTTTGCTTATTTTTGTGGTAAAGAGAGAGACTTGCATATGTTGAAAAGTCAGTTGAAGGGATTGTGAGTTGGAGAGGTTGGCTGTGCTGAGGAGAGAAGGAAAAATCAATGATGTAAAATCCCTGAGAGGGGCAAGAAGATGGCACCCAAAGCGCGGAATCAAATATAACACAAAGATAGGAGAACATAAAGCATTCTGGTTGTCACTGATGGGAAGGAAGGTGAAGTTACCATAGATATAGGTGATTTGTATGCTTGGTAGCTTGAAGACAAGAACATCCCAATCTGAAATTGTCTGTTTTCTCTGTTAGGATGTGAGGTCTGAAGAAAGTGGGAGGAGTATTGGGAAGACAATGAAGAAAGTTTAATTTCATTGCGGTGGGGTATGGGAAGTGAGATGAGCAGACAGAGATGGCCATGCCTGATGCAGCACTGGGTGCCCATTTGAGGTTAGTAATGTCAAGTTTACAGGGCTATTGTTAGGTGTTATTGAGTGAATTTGTCTGAAATTTCTCCTCAGTTCTACTTTAGACAATGAGAAAGTGGATAGCTGCTGACTTCAGCCAGATAGAGGTTTTGTGAGGAAAAAATAAAAAGAAAATGGGTATTGTCTAAGGTGTGGGAGGGGAGAGGTATTAGGGAATTTAGGTTACCATCAAGAGAAATAAGAGAGTGATTGAAATGATACACCACGGCATGCAAGATGGATCGAAAGGGAAGAAAGTAAAGGAACGGTGGATCAGAAGACAGAAAAAGGATCCACAAACTCGCTCTTGGTGAGTTTAAAGAACACTTGTATGCACTGTGAATACTTGGCAAAGCAAACTGGAAAGAAAGGCGAATGAGCTGTTCGCTTTACTGATTTGGGAAGTAAAACTGTTACAGTTGCTAAGATCCAGCTGTGACCATGAAAATGGAAGCTAAAGTGGAGTAGAGGAGAAAGCTGTTAAGAGGAAAGCTAGGAACTCAGAGGCTATGATATCTCAGGTTAATGGAAGGGCTTGGAAAGCTGAGAAAGACTGTAAGTTAAGTCTCAGCCTCCCTGGTAAGCAAGGGAACCTTAACTGAAATCTAATAAATAACAGTGATGAAGGGGGGCAAGATGGTACACCTGACTGCCATGAGCCTCAGATGATCACAGTTTTTAACAAGAGGGTGGGAGAGGAGTGGTCAGAAAGAACAATGGCCTCAAAATACACAAGGAGGGTTCAAGGATGATGGTTTTTCAAGGGCGAGTCATGCTTCTGTTAAGGCAAGAAGGTAGAGAAAGCATTTGTGGAAGAGGTTGAGGGTAGAGGGGAGGTTGCTGATGATGGACAGGGAGCCCCAGAAGCACTGGTGGAAGCTCTGGTTTAAATAATATCCAAATAAATAAAATCTCTCAATAATGTTTATAATCTTTTCTAGCTTTAAAACCAGGAAAGACATGGAAAATAGGAGAAATTTAAGCTTAAAAGAGAATGAAAACCTTTTTTTTTTGTTGTTTACATACATTTATTTCTTTAACATGATATATAATTATTATCTTAGATGATAAAATATGTATATTTAAAAGTGTCAGAATGGAAAATGCCAACTTTTAATCACAATCTAGCATCTACTCCACAAGAGAACATGGAGCTATATAAAATGGTCAGAACATCTTCCCAGGCATTTCAAAGGAAAGTGGTTTGCCTTATGACTTTGTATTTTTTCTTCTCAGTATGGATTCATGAGTGAAGAGGTGACTGAGGTGGGAGGGGGTGGGAGGTGAGCAGGGACTAATAAAATGAGAATGTTTGGACTTGTCTATATTTAAAGTGCTGAGCTAGCTCATGTACATTCCCGACTCAGTGGGTTCTTGCCTTTAGAGAAATAAAAAGGAAGTTTTATGCCGACATAAAGGAAAGACCAGAAAGAAAGGGAAATTATCAAAATACAAGAGACAAGTGAAGAAACCTCCTCATGATGAATTCTGCTGACTTGAGGGAAAAGAACTCCAATCATGGCTTGAAGACTTCATGAATGAACAATTCTCCTGAAGGTTTATAATCCCTTCTTCCCAACCCCTTTCCTGGAAGGTTTTACCTGCTCCCTCTGTGTATTTTTTCTTTTTTAATTTATCTATCTATTTATTTATTTATTTTTGGCTGTGTTGGGTCTTTGCTGTTGTGAGCGGGCTTTCTCTAGTTGCGCGATCGGGGGCTACTCTTTGTTGCAGTGCGTGGGCTTCTCATTGTCATGGCTTCTCTTGTTGCAGAGCACAGGCTCTAGGCGCGCGGGCTTCAGTAGTTGTGGCACGTGGGCTCAGTAGTTGTGGCTCCCAGGCTCTAGAGTGCAGGCTCAGTGGTTGTGGCGCACGGGCTTAGTTGCTCCGCAGCACGTGGGATCTTCCCCGGCCAGGGCTCGAACCCGCGTCCCTTGCATTGGCAGGCAGATTCTTAACCACTGCGCCACCAGGGAAGCCCCCCCTCTGTGTATTAAAAATATCATTTCCCTCGTAACACAACTCAGTGCAGCCTTCTCTATGAAGTTCCTTCAATCATTCCATTCCACAAGCATCTTTCATCCATTCAACATACTTTTGAACATTTAATATGTCTCAAGCACTGTTCTAGGCACTGTGAATACAAAGATGATTAAGATGCAGGTTGGGTCCTCAAGAAGCTCATAGTCTAGTGACAGAGAAAGTACATCAATTGACACTTGTAACACAAAAAAGAGTGTAATGATAAGGAAATGCAGGCATCCTGGACACACAGAGGGAAATTTCTTTAAGATGTGGTCAGAGCGAGCTTCCTAAAAAAGGTTATGTCAGAGCTGATTCATGGGCTGAAGTTGAATTCCATCCTGTAGGAATGGAATCCTTGAAAGTGAATGAAATAGGGGTAACAAGATTAAATTCACACTTTAGATAGATATCTGTCAAGTATATGAAAAATATATAATAATGGAATAAGATGACAATATCTTATATAGTAAGTATAATAAGGAGCTTATTAAAATTTCCATTTGAGGGACGGAACAAGCCTGCAACAGACTAATGAGAAGGGGAGTAGAAAGAGAGCACATTAAAAAGGTATAATATTTACGCATAAAATTAGTAATTTGTAGGATAAACATAGTAGAGGAGTGAATGAAGTCTAGCATAACTCATAGATATTCTAATTTGGATGGCTGTATAAAATTAATAAAACAGGATGAATTTCTTTTCCAAACCCAAAGAAGTTAAGGCCAATTTCAGGGTTCCTTCTGGACCCACCACAAAAAGTGAAGTGATCTAGGAGGGATCCTGGGAGATCAAGCATATACCACACCCTTACGGTTTTGGGGCAATATTACTCCGGATGGAAGCCGCAGGGGCTTCTGTTTCTCCCGGTACATATTTCACACATGAAAGTGAAATTTAACTTTTCCATGAAAATATTGATAAAAAACAACAGAATTATCTTGCTTTAAAAATGATGTCTGGGTTTCATTTTTGAGGGGTTTGTAGGTGCAGCCTCCTCTGTGAATAAGGTCTTTGACATGTGGAATATGAGTTTTCCATGAGACATCCAGATGAAGTCATCCAGGAGGCAGCTACATTTCTCAAAAGAGAAATCTGTGCTAGAGTGAAAGATTGAGGACTCACTAGCAACAAGCTGATAGTTACAACAGTAAGAGTGTATTAAATTACCCAGTTAGAGTATATGGAATAAGTGCAGAGAGCTGAGAAAGAACCTCACTGGCATTTAGGAGACAGGCGAAGGAAGATTATCTGGGGAAGGCAGTAGAGGAGGAACCGTCAGAAGCAGGGCCACTCCCAGTCCTCTCGGTGGCTTGAGCTAATCAGAAAAAGGTGCCTTCTCTTCCAGACACATTATTCCATCTGTCAGAAAGTTGTCATACTATATTGATTTTGTTAGACCAGAACATGTTACTGCCACCTGCTGGAAAATGTCACAATAGAGACACGATTCTATCTTAATTTTGCTGGGCACCTCTTTCCCTAGATGTGTGACCTTAAGCAGATTACAACCTGCACAACTGTACGTGGCTGCCAGAAGCAGCCAATGAAGAGTGAAGGTCATGAACACCAAGGATGTAGGGCATTTTCAGAAAACTGGAGAAGAGAAACACTCCTTGAAGAAATCTTAAAGGCCAGCATTTCCTGAATATTACTTTGTGCCAAAGGTTCTGCTCTATATGCATATTTTTATTTGATACTTTAAACAATACTCTGAGGTAGTTATCTTTTTTGTTTGTTTGTTTTAATACTTTGAGTTACAATGCAATACTACATCATTGTTTATTTTGTTGTTCAAACTGTTTCTGCTTTGGCCATTGGGAGCTCTTTCTTTCTTTCTTTCTTTTTTGGCAGCACTGCCTTACATGTGGGATCTTAGTTCCCTGACCAGGGATCAAACCTGTGCCTCCTGCAGTGGAAGCTCGGAGTCCTAACCACTGGACTGCCAGGGAATTCCTCTAAAGTTAGAGAGCTTAAGTAACTTGAATAATTGGCCCAAGTCCACACAGTAGAAAGTGCTAGACCTTGGTCTCAAATGCTGATCTGTCTGATTCTTAGCTGATATTTTTAATTGCTACATAAACCTGTCTTCCTACTGTAATTTATTAATCAATCCCCCAAACTGAAATAATATGGGTTAGAATGGGATGACAGGTAAAGTATCAACTCCTTTACAGCTATAAATGTGCCTTATTCTTCCCTAGACTTTTAGTAGCATTATGCCTTATACATTGCAGGCATTTAACAAACATCGAGCTGAATTTTTAAAATCTCATGACATTTTATATTCACATAGTATCCAGGAACGGAAGTAGAAAATAGGCAAATTCAATAATTAGATGGGGAAAGCGTGATGAGTGTTACAACATAACACACCCTATTGCATGCTACTGCTCAAGAAGGGTCAAAAGAAATCTTGGCTAACTCCCTCATTTAATCACACTTGACAAATATTTTCAATGTTGGGTTTATCAGGTGAATTAACTGGGCTACATGATTTCCCAATAACTTCTCAGTAACTTGGCATTTAGAACCTTTTAATATGGCTCCACCGGGCCCCATCTGACTATGCTAGTCCATCCTTATGGCTGTTCTCAAAGGTATTTCCTAAATCATCTCTGCACTTTCTGCTTCTCCACCTGTGTTCATACATGTTTGCCTAAAAACACTCTCCCCCATATGCCCACTTGCCATATTTTCCTATAGAAATTCCAACTGTCTTTTCACATGAGGGTTAAGTGGCACTTGCTTTAGGAAGCTTTCTCCTAATGCCACAAAGAAAAGCAATCCCTCCCACATCAGAACTCCTCCAGTATTTGCAATCTCCTTGATGCCCCTTTTTCACTCTGCTTTGCATTCTACTCATTTTTTTTTTTTTTGGAGTTTTAAAAAAAATTTTTATTTTGTTTTTGAAGTATAGTTGATTTACAATATTATACTAGTTTAAAGTATACAGCATAATGATTTAATATTTTTATAGATTATACAACATTTAAATTTATTACAAAATAATCTACTCATTTTTGACACATCTTGTTTTCCCCATTACACTGTCAGCTCATTAAGGTTATGCTTTATTCGTCTTTACAGTCCACATGACATCTAACACACTGCTTTCCTTGAACACTGCGGATACTTACTCAATATTTGTTGAATGGATTCAAATAATTTTTGAATTTTATATTCACATAAAAATTTAGAACTCAATACAATCTAGAAATGTCCAGAGATGGTAAAGACATGTGAGATAGAGTGAAAGGGCAGACATTAAAAACAAAACAAGACAAAACAAAAAAAGCAGGCTAACTCCTTTGGGGAGAGAAGGAAAAACAAAATTTATACACTACACAGGACAACTCAAAACTTTACTGCCAATACTTTAAAAATATTCCTTTAGATACAACTCAGCAGTCTAATGCAAAGCAATTTTATCACAATTTTAAAAACTTTAAACTTAAAAAAATCTATGACACATGAAATAAACAATTGGAGTACTAAAATTATTGTCTATAAGCAAGAATATATGCATTTTTGCTAAAGTGCTATAAAAAATTTCCTTTTTTAAAACTGATCATCAGTTGTTATGGTATTTCTATTACTCCTTCCAGCATGGGTTTAAATATTAAATAACAGAATAGAAGCTACCATTTTCCAGTGAAGAAAATGAATCAATAATTTTTATAACTTTCAAATTGCTTTTATCAATGCTTATTGACTGTACAGAAATAAAATTAACATCATCCATGTCACTCCTATAGGTACTTTTTTCCCAAGTAATCCTACAGTCTCCTGTTCTACTATGGTGCACATAGATACCACATCCAACCACGTTAATTAATCCATTTCACTTACTACTGTTATGGGCTGAATTGTGTGGCCCTCCCCCCGTCCCCAATTCGTATGTTGAAGCCTCAATGCCCTGTAGCTCAGAATGTGACTGTCTTTGGAGATAGGGCCTTTAAAGAAGCGATTAAGTTAAAATGAGGCCCTTAGGGTGGACCTTATCCAATCAGACTGGGGTCCTTATAAGAAGAGGAAATTTGGACTCCCTAATAGATACCAGGCATGCACATGCAGAGGGATGACCGCAAGAGGAGGTACCAGAGGGTGGCCATCTGCAAGCCAGGGAGAGAACCGACCCTGTCAGCAAGTGTATCTTGGATTTCGGCCTCCGGAATTGTGAGAAAATAAATCTCTGTTGTTTAAGCCACCAAATCTGTGTATTTTGTTATGGCAGCCCTAGCAAACTAATATAGTACACTTAGAGCAATAAGGATATAACTGGTCATTGAATACATCTATTAAAGTAAGTTCCTCAGTAGCTTTAACAACAACAGACTTATTCAACTAGTTGTGTCTCTACAGCCAGACAGAAACATTCTTACTAACTACCACTAAGGTGGTCTCTCCTTAGTGAGAGACCCATAAGTCCCTCACTTATTGGATGAATTTAACAGGATAACTATCAGAGTAGTTGTGCTTCACAGTTTTTGAATGCGTTTACCTCACCATGTCTACTCTGCTTTGGAAGTAAGGCTCACATGTGATATAAGGTATGCAGGCCGTAGCTTCTGAGACTAAGCCATAGGCAAAAGTTTTCCTAGTTATTTTATAACCTCCTGACCAAAGTGAGATTCATTCTTGAAATTCTGACTTTTGCAAATACGTTCCCACTGTGACTCTGTCTGCATTCTGGTCAATGTTATTAAATTCTGACAGATTTTTAGGTCCTCAGGTGAAATGAACATAAGCCTTATCTGTCTCTTGACAAGCCAATACAAATCAAGGCACAAAGTCCCAAAGAATTCTCTGGCAGAAAGACCTAAAGCAAAAAACCATAAACACATAAATAGCACTGACCCTCAAGATCATTCTCTCTGTGTTTTATTTTATGTTACATTTGATTTCTTTTCTTTAATTCTAGGTCCACCACTTAAGGCCATTCTTCACTTTGACTTTAGTTCTGGAATGATATAAAGACTTCTTGAATTTTATCTCTAAACCTGTGATGTATACTAAAATTCTCCCCAACATTTCTTCTTTAGAATTCCTGAAACGGATGCCATGGCCCTCAGGAACAAGGGTATGTCTCTACCATCTTTCATCTTTTCCTCTTAGTGCCCTGAAGAGGGCTAGGAATGGAGGAGGCATGCAGTAAGAAATGTTCTCAAAATAAAAGACGGTCTCTAGGATTTCTGTAGATCACCTAATGTAATAAATGCGCCTACCAATCTTTACTATATTATCAAAGAATCTGACAAATATAGTAATTCAAAAAGAGGGCTTTTGCTCACAAAGGCAACTAGTGAGCCGTCATATAGCTGCAGGACTCAGGAGAGCTCAGCCACCGGGACCTTGGGTCTCCCTGCAGCCAGAATCAGGTCCCTTCAGATGATACTCTCTGGTGCCTGTGCTCTGCCAGAGAGGCTGGCGAGCCTGGACGGTCAAGCCAACACTGTCACGGCCAAGTAAACGCTGTCACCTATCCTTCTGGGGCTGGAAACAATGTTGCTATTAACGATGGGTAGACCTTCAACCTTTCCCATGCCTGTTACGTTATTTCTCTGCAGAATGAGCCCGCTCCACCTCGCCTCTCTTAGAACGTACAAATGGGTATAAAGCAACTCAGCACACGTTCACCTTCTTGGTGTGAAACCTTGTACTGTGCCCTACACGTTAAGTTAGATGTTATCATTCCTGTTTCCTAAGTGGAGGAAATGAAGTACAATTATAGTCCTGGTTCATAGCCCCATTTTTGGTTGAGTCCAAAATGAAAACTCCTAGGTCCCAACATTTTAAAGAAAATATTCTGTATATGTGTGTGTCCCATTATTTAATATTCTTGGAAGAAAGACTCTTCAGGGAGGGGAAAAGCTGATTCGGGTCTTGAATGCATGCTTCCTCATTTCTTTAGTTTAACCCATCTCATTTAGAAGCTGGGCATGTCCATGATTATTTTGTTATTTGTTACTGACCTAACAGAAAGAATGCTGTGAAATTGAGAGAGGAATGTTTCGAAGTTCACTGAAGTTCCCCATGCACAAAAATAAACCATGTTGTTATTTGAGTTTTGAGTGGCAGTGCATATCATTATGTCCCTTTGTTTCTCACCTCCTTAGAGACCATGTTCATCTGACTTGTTTGTGCCTAAGAAAGCCTGTGGCATTTTATGCTCCGGGAGAACTGAATACAAATTCCCCCTGAGATGTAGCTTTTCAGTGCTATGTAACCCTTATTTTCATGCTGGCATCCTATTTAGGCAGTTAATTTTCCATAAAAAGCAGAAATACCGCCTTTTTCTCCTTCTTAGTCAAGAATCAAATTCTGCAGCTTGCCCCAGTTGCTCTCATTTTCTTAAATAGACCCCTATAGTATTTTATGATTATCTTTATTAGTTAGAGACTATATCCAGGCTTGAAATAATTCTAATGAAAAGAAAACTTCTATTAAAATATTCTAACTAGTTTCAATTGACCATTTTACTGGCAATGGAAAATTCCCTAATGGCTAAACCCTTTAAAGCTAATCTACTTTAACACAATTTAAAACTGATGTGCCATTTGAGATTAAGGTGTTAGCTTGCAAAGTGTTTTCTTTTCTTATTCTTATATTCACTTGTTATTTCATTTCCCCTTAACTTTTTGAAAATGAGATAACCCAACAATATTCCCTACGTGTTGCATGAATGAATTAAAAGCAAATTTCTGTATTCAAACTATCATACTAAAAAATGCAAAAGAATAAAGTGAAAAAATGTATACTTCCATGGATGGTGATCTAACAATGCTCAGAGTGAATCATTTATGTTTCCTGAGGGGCACGAAGTTCTTGACAACTAGAACATTCACATGATTGTGTTGAGTTGCAGTGACAAGGTGGAAAACGGCTGGAAGCTAGTCAGACCTGGGTTTAAATTTCAACTTCATCACTTTCCGGCTTAGTGAACTTGAGAAAATTATTTCATCTCTGTGAGCTTCCATTTCTTCCTCTGTAAAATTATGATAATATTGCTCACTTTGAGGTAAATACGAAATATGGTATTGGGTAGAGTAGGCATTCAACACCTGATAGCTACTCCATAGACGTTTCAATACACAATTTTAACAATCATCAATGAAATACTAAGAAGGAAACAGAGTTTTCCAAAGTCAAAGAGACACTTCAGAGAAGACTTCTTGGGGAATGTATTTGATTTCTGGCTGTGAATTCTCTTCTAGACATTAAATTGAATATTCAGAAAAAAACTGTGGTCCTCATAAGGTATAAATATTTATATTCATGGGCTAATTATGCCATGTTGAGATTTTGTTAAAAAGAGAGCCTGAGATACATGCTCTTATGAAGCTTCTGACTGTCCATGTTCTACAAAAGATAGAATCTTCTAATTATCAAAAAAGATGGGCTTTTATCTTCTTTCATCTCTCATGAGCTATGGGAACTTGATATATGATAAACTCCCTGTAACTTTTTTTCTTTACCATAAATTGAGGGCAATGATAACTCAGACTTGCTGAAGTGATACTTAGAATAATCACTGAAAATAATGCCTATAAAATGCCTTAGATGCTTCGGAGGCAGTGTTGCACTCATTCAAAGTTCGAATTGTTCAGAATTAAGAAGTAGAAATATTGAGACTTGTGAAGGTATCACATACCCTAACACCATTATTTGCTGTTTGTAGGGAATACCACACTCAGCACCATGGAGGAACAGGTGGCAAAGAAAGCTTGCTCAAGTCCTCCCCTCCTTGGGGACTGTGCTCTCTGCTAGAAATAACACTGTGGAGCTCTAGGAAGCCAGACATGCTCCCAGAGAGAAGTTCATGGAGTGGCACTGAAGAAGTGCAGAAAAGGCCTCATCTTTTCCTGGGAGAGTTCCCATTTCTGTATTATGGACTACAGATGGTCAAAAAAATGTCAGGGGAAATCAGCCCTACTGTGACTGAGGTAAATCTTTTCAAAGGCTCAGGGAAAAGTGGAAAGCATACTAGCACTCTACAATCTCTCATCTCTCAGAAACTCATTTTATAAATCCCCACGAACAACACAACAAGCTGTTTTAAATATAGTAGCACAGAAGGGGAGGCTCTAAGTGCATTATCCATATAATATTTTTACAATGCTGAAAGGGAAAAGAGAACTCTTATAGGCCAATTAGATCAGCACTTTGCATGCATGACAGACTGATGTTTAACATTTGCAGCAATGAGGGAGAGAAGCAGAAGCAAAATTGTCCTATAAATAAACTGCTGAATTTTAGCATGTGCCATATTAAGAAATTTTCAATCTTCTTAACTCAGAAACTGTGTGCTTTGAATTATAATTATTTCTGTAGCCTTTGGAACAATTGTAGGCATCATAAGTATAATCCATTTGTTCATTCAGCAAATATTATTAAGCAACTATCAAATGCCAAAAACGTTATCAAAGACTGATATTTTAGAGAGATGAATACTCAAGAGCTTGTACTTCAAGAGCTCCCAGTCTGGAAAAAGCACCTGTAGGCTGGTGCAGTTGTTCTCCGAGGTGGTGAGTCATGAGACTGTGCCCAAGTACTGAACTTTGCAAGTGAATTACATATACTCCCTCTTTGCCCTATTTCATGGTGACCCCCATAGTATTTTATTCTTGTTCTGCATTTCAAAGCATTATCTTAATTTAAAAAGGGGTGCAAGGCCAACCACTGCAGCAGAAAACCATGAGTTCATTTAGGAGAATGTCTCATTCCTACAACCACCATCCATCATGTGCATTTAGAAGTTAGGCCACGGAGACTACTATCTCACATCAAAGAGCTGAAAGAGTCATTTGTCAGTGGACATTTTGCTCTTAAAACTGGATATATTTTAAGAAATCACATTTGTCAATGGAGAATACCTAAGAAGCTAAATTAAAGAGGGTGAATTTAACAACTAAAATTCTATAAAGACCATTAAATTTACCTTAAAATATTGTTTCTGTCCATGCACATAGGAAGCTTCAAAGCAAGAGTAGTGAATATATTCAACCCAATTAAAATATTATTCCATTTCAGAGAAATTGTATCTGTCTTCTCCCTTAATTTTCACAACCGGATTAAAGTGAAATGGGCATTATTTTTTCCTCTAAATCTATGATCTTGCATCTCCAATCCACCCTTGCTTCCTTTTTTTAATATAATTTTTTAAAAATTTATTTATTTTATTTATTTGTTTTTGGCTGCGTTGGGTGTTTGTTGCTGTGCACGGGCTTTCTCTAGTTGTGGCGAGCGGGGGCTACTCTTCGTTGCGGCACACGGGCTTCTCATTGTGGTGGCTTCTCTTGTTGCGGAGCATGGGCTCTAGGCGCACAGGCTTCAGTAGTTGTGGCTCGCGGGCTCAGTAGTTGTGGCTCGTTGGGCTCTAGAGCACAGGCTCAGTAGTTGTGGTGCACGGGCTTAGTTGCTCGGCGACATGTGGAATCTTCCTGGGCCAGGGATTGAACCCGTGTCCCCTGCACTGGCAGGTGGATTCTTGACCACTGCGCCACCAGGGAAGTCCCTAACCCTTGCTTCTTTTCTGTATACCAAGTGGTATCCTCCCTTTTCTAAGACTAATTCTCTCACCTGTGCCCTTATTACCACACCTTCTGCCAGAGTTCTCATCTCTGGGTATTGTTGGGGCCCCACTCTGCATTAATTAAATCAGAATCTCTCAGAGTGGAGCTAGGATTTAAGTATTTTTAAAATATTTTGCAGGAGATTCCAATGTGCAGCCCGGATGAGTGCACTTTCTTGTCTTCTTGGAGATCTTACTCTACAGTTATCCAGCATCTCTAATGTATGTCAGAAAAATTATCTAAAATTTGAAAATAAGGCCAAAAGCATGGAAGGCACATTCCAATATCACACTGGAGCTAAGGCACATAATGATTGTCTTGGGGAATGTATTTAATTCACCTCATATGTTTACTAGAGATCCGAAGTCCAAAATCAGAGACTTAGAGAAGACACATGTTAATGTGTATATTCTTGTCCAAAAGAGTTGCAAGTAATTTCCGACTGGTGGAACTGATAACTCCAGTGACTTATGCCATGTTGGACATGAACAAGTTTTATATCTAATCCAGTAATCTTATCCTAACATATCTTTTTGTTAGATTGCCGATAACAATCTCAGCTTCTCAGATGCTGTAGGAACAGGTCACAATATCACACTGCTTCCTTCATTAATTAATGAGTTATATAAAATCTTTGACTTTATATTTCCATTTGTCTGTTATGATTTTTCCCTTTTTGAAAATTATATTTTAAATACTTTTAACTTTTCCCCAGTTATTAGATTCCTCCTAAAGAACATTCCAGGATGCCAATGTTTATCTAATGTTAAAAATTTTTTTTTTAATTTTCTTCTCCTGGTTCCCTTTCAGGAGCTCATTATCTTCCTCCTCCGTTTTGAAAACCCTGGAAAGAACTGTCCACTGCCACTACCTACACTTCATTACTTCTCACTTGCTCCTCAACATATCCCAATGCAGCTTCTGCTTCCACTGATTCACTGCATTGATCTTGCCATGTTGTCAATCTCATCTATATCCTCCTTGCTGCTGAAATCAATGGGCATGTCTCAGTCTTTAATCCACTTAACACTCTAGGCTCCTTTCTCCCCTTGAAATCATCTCCTTCCCTTGGCTTCTATGACACTGCACTCTCTGGATTTTTCTCCTATTTCTTTGGTCACCTTTGTCTTATTTCTTTCTTGTTCTGTCATAGTCCTCTTTTTTTCTCTCTCTCTAATATTCTATTACCTAGAATATATAAACATATCCATAAACATATATTCTAGGTAATCTCATCTTCATGATTTCTATCTATATATTTTAAACTCCCTATAGATCTTGCAGATATCAGAAGAATAAAAAAGGAATGTTGTTCATCTCTCCACACATAATATGATAGCTCAGATGAAGAGGACTAATGCCTTGAAATGCACTAAATACCAAAACTTACCCAGTATAAAACATAATTTTCATAATCCCATAACTACTAAAGAAACTGAATTTGTAATTTTAAAACTCCCTAAAAAGAAATATCCAAACACATAATATTTTCACTTCAGAACTCTACCAAATATTTTAAGAAGAATTAGGACAAATTGTATGGAATCTCTTCCAGAAAAATAGAAGAGAAGGGGACACCTCCCAATTAATTTTATGAAACTAATATTACACTGATATAAAAATCAGGCAGGGGCTTCCCTGGTGGCGCAGTGGTTGAGAGTCTGCCTGCTAATGCAGGGGACACGGGTTCGATCCCTGGTCTGGGAAGATCCTGCATGCCGCGGAGCAACTGGGCCCGTGAGCCACAACAGCTGAGCCTGCGCGTCTGGAGCCTGTGCTCCACAACAAGAGAGGCCGCAATAGTGAGAGGCCCGCGCACCGCGATGAAGAGTGGCCCCCGCTCGCCGCAACTGGAGGAAGCCCTCGCACAGAAACGAAGACCCAACACAGCCAAAAATAAATAAATAAATAAATAATTATTTTAAAAAAAAACAAAAAACCAGACAAAGATAGTACCAAAACAAAATAAAACAAAACATAATGACTATAGAACAGTATCATAAATATAGATACAAAAATTCTTAATAAAATATTAACAAGCAGAATTCATAATATATAAAAGAATTTTACACCTTGAACAATTATAGAGATGCAAGACTGGTTTAATATTCTAAAATCAATCCATAAAATCCACCACATTAATAGATGGAAGAAGAAAAATCTCAGGATCATATGATTTAATGCAAGAAATTTTGACAAAATTAAGCACGAATTCAAGATAAAAAATAAATCTCTGAAAAGTAGAAATAGAGGGAAACTTCCTCTACTTGACAAAAGCATCTACAAAAAACCTAGAGCTAACACGATACTTGACTGTTTCCCACTGAGACTGGGAACAAAGCAAGAATGTCCACTCTTACCAGTCTGATTCAGTATAGTACTGGAACTCATAGCCAGTGCAATAAGGCAACTAGAGGAAATAGAAGCATGTAGATTAGAAAGTAAGGATTAAAACTGTTCCTATTTGGAGATGACATGATTGCCTGTGTAGATAATCTTGGGTCATTTACAAAAAACTTCCTAGGATTAAAAAGTGAGTTGAGCAAAGTCACAGAATACAAGATATACAAAAAATATTTAATTTCTTTGTACTAGTAGTGAATACTTGCATGTTGAAATTAAAAATACAGTAAGATTTACAATTGTTCAAAAATAAACTACATGTAAATGAAACATGTACAGGACTTAGATGTTAAAAACAACAAAACACTGATGAAAGAAATAAAAGAAGATCTAAATAAAGAAAGAGGTATACATGTGGAAATCAAAGAAACTAGAATAGCAAAAACAATTTTGTAAAAAAAAAAAAAGAATAAAGTGGGAGGAAAAAATCAATCTGATTTTAAGAAGTATTGTACAGCTACAGTAATCAAGACTGTGATATTAGCAGATAAATGCATAGATTTATGGAACAGAATACAGAACCTAAAAAATGACCCATGCAAATATGCTCAACTGATTTTTGACAAATGTGCAAAAGCTATTCAATGGAGGAAGCGTAGCTTTTCAGGCTTTTCAACAATTACTGGAGCAACTGGACATCCATAGGCAACAACAAACAAATAATAAAAAAATCACAAGGTAAACCTTACATCTTACACAAAATTAAATCAAAATGGAGCATGGATTTAAATGCAAAATGTAAAACTGTACAACTTCTAGGAAGTAAACATAGGGGAAATTATTCAGGATCTAGAGCTAGGTGAAGAGTTTTAAACTTGGTATTGAAATAATGATCCACAAAAGGAATATTGAGAAATTAGACTACATCAATATTGAAAACTTTTGCTCAGCTAAGGACGTTGTTAAGAGGGTGAAAACACAAGCAACAAACGGGGAGAAAGTATTTGCAAATCATATATATGTCAAGTGTCTGGTATCTAGAATATATAAAGAACTCTCAAAACAGGAAAAATTACAAAACATAACAAAATTTAATTAGAAAATGGGTAAAAGTCATTAAGAGGCATTTCATTTCAGAAGCACATGAAAAGATGTTTAACATCATTAGCCATCAGGGAAATGCAAACTAAAATTCAATAAGATAGCTAAAATAAAAATAGGGACAACACCAAAAGGATGTGTATAAACTGGATCATTTATACATTATTGGTGGGGAGGTAAAATGGTATAGCCATTCTAGAAAACAGCTTGGCAATCTTCAGAAAAGCTATACATGCAACTATCACACAACCCAGCAGTTGAACTTTTTGGAATTTATCTTAGAAAGTTTAAAATTCATGATCACACAAGCACCTGTACATAAATGTTCATAACAGCTTTATTTGTAATAGCCCCAAACTGCAATCGACACATATCCCTCAATGGGTGAATAAACAGACTGGTGTACCCATATCATGGAATACTTTTCAGCAATAAAAAAAACTATTTACACATATACTCAACAATTTAGATGAATCACCAGAAAATTAGGCTGAGTGAAAAAAGCCAATGCTAGAAGGTTACAAACTGCATGATTCCATGTATAGGACGTTCTTGAAATGACAGAATTATAGAAGTGGAGAACACATCAGTGATAGCCAAGGGTTGAGGAAGTGGTGGGACTGGAACAGAAGTGGATGTCGCTATGAAAGGGAATAGGAAGGATCTATGTGGTGACGGAAATACGGTGACTATCCTGATTGTGATACTGTGCTAGAGTTTTACAAGATGTTACTATTGTGGAAAACTGGGTAAAGTGTGCAGAGGATTTCTATTATTTCTTACAACTGTGTGTAAATATACAATCACCTCAAAATAAAGCTTGATTAAAAACACTAACTTACTAACTCATTTGGTAATTAGTTATTAATCACAAGTAGATTTTGCTATTCAAATATATTAATTCAACATTTAATTCATAGATCAATTTAGCAGAAAAATTGTGTTGAGGAACTTTTTACTTTCAGTAAACATTTATATTGGATGATTTCATCATCTGGACTAGCGGCTCAAATGAGCTAAAATGTATGTACAGAATAAGGATAATTGAATGTTATTATACACAGATATTGTGAGTGATCAAGAAAACAAACTGAAAGTAGCTTTGATGATATAAATCCATCATAACTATGGCTGTGGGTCAACTGATTTGAATCATAAATATATCTAATGCTATTCTTGATGGCAAAAACTCAATTTCATGTGGGAAGAAATAAATTAAGCAACACTAAAATAAAGCTATGAAAACATCATATTTACCCAGAGGTTACTTATTTGGCAACTACAACCATTAAGAATTCAGAAAGGCACGTAGAAACAAGTAAATATCTCTAAGAAGCCAAGAAATGTCACTAAGTTCACAAAATGAAGCACAAGCATTTGGCTCAGGTCATTACTCTTTTAATTTTCCTTCAGAAAAATTTCAAATAGCTTGGTTATTTGACGTTTTAAAAGTGGAAAATTAGAATCTGTGAGAGTATATAAATGTAAATTGAGACTATTTTGCAAGGATAGTGGCTATTTGAGGGGAAGGAATCAAATTATTATGCAGGGTTGGTGAAAGTGTGAAGGGGAATTTTTAATTTTTATTCTATATGCACTGGTATTTTTGAACATTTTACCAGCATGCATTTCTTTATTTACTAATCTTACAAGGAATAAAATGGAAAATAAAAATAAGACATGAAAAATACTCAGATAAATTCTATTGCAAGAAGTAAGATAATTATTCCAATCAAGTAAAAATATGAAAATCCTTCATGAGAAAAACCAAGAGAATAGAAGACAGTAATTTCTTGTTAAGGAGAATTAATCACAGAAAAACGTCAGCTCCTATCAACTGGTGTGCTGGTAGCTTAGTTTTTGTTCTCATACAAAACGCAAGTGGACACTTTGTGAGAAAAATTCTAAAGGAGCCCTAACAATAACTATAACATGCAAGGCTTTACTAAGAGAGTCAGCTGACTCCTTTTTCTGACGGGGGGAATACAGATTAGGGCAGAAAAAACAATCACTGGTGCTGGTAATAATGCAATAATAGCGTCTAGTGATAAGAGTAGCTACATTTAAAATCAGCTGTAGTTTGACCTTGGCACTTTACTACTTTTTCTCTATAAAGTGAAGTCATAAGAATGAGTTTTTACAAAGCTGGGCAAGGACATAACTAGTGTTTGACTCCATTTAGCGAAAGTGTTTTCTGACAAATGAATTTCTGTATTTCCTTAGGTATAACTACTTTATGAAAGGTTTCTGTAGAACCCAAAATATAAAAAGTAATCTGTTTTTCTACTCTGTAATAACATCTTGGTCAAATAAAAGCTCTCCTGTAGCCTAGAGCATTGCTGTAATATTGGCTAAGTCTGTTTGCTGATTTTGGACAACATAAATTCCTGGTAGCAATGGTGACTTCCTAAATCTCGAGATTTGTTGGAAAAGCCTGTTTGGGTAAGAAATAAATATTTTACTGTGCAAACCCAGAAGAGGCCAGTCTCAAAGAGCAACAACAAAATGGGGGGGGGGGGGGAGAATGCTAAAGCCAGTTTTATCTGTGATAGACCATTATCCTCTTCAAATATCATAGCTGATGATTTTCAATTTGGAAAAGAAAAAAACCAATTCTTTAAGAACTGTACCAAAATAGGACACAATTCTTTCTTTGAAAGTAATAATAATAAAAAGTTAATCTGGTAGATTGCAGTAGGCAAGCTCCAAAGGGTTTTTATTCTTTGTTATTTACAGCAATTCATCTTTTGTCTGACAGGCCAGTTATAGAAAGATTATATTGTAATAAAATGCCCCAAGAGATAAAGAATAAGACTTGAATGTCAAAGGGAAATCTTTTTAATTTGGAAACCAAATAGTGGCAGAACAAAAAATTTGCTACCAACAGAGTCTGCTATATACGGTAGAGAAATAGGAAATCTGGCGAATAAATGTGACACAAAACTGATAAGACCACATTGCAATGCAGAGGAGGTGAGCAATGAAAACTGTGTTGATGGTCTCTTCAGCTTTCTGATCCTTCTGAAGATAGTACTTTTATGGAGATTAAAGGAGAGCATATATTACAAACTTTATTATGTCTAAAAACAATGGTATTGTCACCATTTTAAATGCTAGATTTACAACAAAACTTTTCCTAGAAATAAATCTAGGTTAATGATAGAGTAAGTGTAGTTTTCACACAGCATGTTTTCAAGCTTTAACTATAATTCTTAGCTGTCTTGAAGCTAATTGCTTCTCTACATTGTTTATTTGTATGTTAAGTTGTTTATATGAATGCCAATATTCATACTTCTGCAGTTATTTTTGACAGAAAGTGGTTCATAAATGGCCATGTTAATGTATATAAAGGCGGTCATTGAGAATGGATGAGCTTTAAAAGCTACCATCCCAAAGAATTCCTTTGCTTTAGGATTCTGATTATTTCATCCTAGCACCTATACTTCTCAATGCCCCTCCAGGTCTCTGATTGGGACAGCTGTTTCCATGATCTCTAGATTTCTCCCTATTAATTGGTGTCCAAGCCGATCTAAATCAAGCAGTTATTATCAGGGTTCAACAGTTCTGTAGGGGTAACCACTTACTGTAGGGGTAACCTACATAGGCAAATAAACCCTTCAGTTGAGACCACTAATCTACACTAGGGCAATCTGGACACAGAATATGAAATTCACCTTGGCCAGAAAACTGTTCATTTCTAACTTTCAGAAATGTTGATACCACCCCCCCCCCTACTCATTGTGTCCTGGAAGCACAATGACTACCCTACTCCCCACCTTCTTCCTCAACAATAACTCAAGTTTAATAGGCAGCACATTAAGGAGGTTTAATAAATGGTTCTTGGATGAATGAATGAATGAATGCATGCATACATGCATTATATCCTATATAATCTTATTTTGAGAAATCTTGAATTGTGTCATTTTATTAACTTTTTAAAATTGAAACTACCTGAAGCATTTCATAAGAATTTTGAGTGGTACAGAAGAGTGTATGAGTAAAAAGTAAGTCTCCCTTCCACCAAGGAACTCAGAAACTACTCTTATATATCTTTCCACTCATAATCAATGCATATCAAAATATATATGTACATATTCAGACAATTTCACCATTTTTTATAAATGAGATTATACTCTACACACAGTCCTATACCTTCATTTTTATTTAGTAATAAATCTTATAAATTATTTATATCATCACATATAGACCTACATTCCTTTTCATAACTAGATAGTATTCCAATGTATGAAATATATTAATAGTTTTTAAATTGTACTTGTAGAATTAGAATACATAGAAGATAAGGTAAATTTCAGTTTTGCAAAATTATAAACTCAAAGTGTTCATTAGGTTTTTTCTTAGTCTTCAAGTGACCTTGAGCATCTGGGTAAAGATATTAGAGAAAAAGAATAAACAACAACAGTAAAAACAAATAAAAAGTAGGACAAAAGGATCCTTTTATATTTGAACCTCTAAGAAATAAATATCTGTTTTATCTTCTCCATAACTTATTTTTCTGGCAAGAAATGAGGAGATGCATTAAAACATGACTCTACCCAGAGCTTGGGAGCAGGGAATTAATAATGATGGAAGGATGAAGGCTAGAGATAGAGGACTGAAGATCAAAGTAGCACACACAGACCTGACAAGAGGCAGCTCTTTGATTTCATGTCAACCACTATTTCCTGAGTGACTACTGTAGGCAAGACGCTTACTTGCTTTTAATCTAGAAAGACAAATGACAATTCAGCACAACATATGTTCAGTCCCAGGTGAGTGATTATAGACTATAATTGCTAAAAGAGTCTGCTGAAAATATTAACACAGCATGTAGCTTCCTTCTTAGGCCAAGGGGAAGTACTGTAGTTTTTAGTGGTCTGCCTCTATGGGGGAGAATTTGGTGCTGCTAAATGGGAGATTATCTCCTCAGGATAACAATCTAGACAGGCTAATATGTCACATGTAGTTCAATAATTTCCAAGTAACCGTTACATTATTTATTATTCATATAAATCCTGAGCTTTAGAGATTATTTTTATAATTTGCTTAAATCTCCCTCTACAACTCACATATAATCATCAATTTCTACCATTAACTACCATTCTTAAAGCCAATCCTTGGATAAACCACAGTGGAGCTATGGCATTGCATTTTTAATTGTATAATCTGTACATGATGTAATCAAGAAGTCCAAAAAGTTACTAAAGATAATAGGTAAGAATTATTATATTTGCCAAGAAATGCTGCCTGGTTGGGAATATTTTTTTAGATTCAATATGGAATCTAAATTTAGAATCCAGGGACAGATCACAGTAAACTGCAATGCCACATGGAAAAAAAATACCTTTCCTCTAAAAAGTATGTTAATTGGTGGGATATCTTTTATTAAATATTTTGGTTTTGGTGTTAATATTGTACAGTTCTGTGCAATTAAGATCAGAACATGCTTGAGATATGAAAGTGCAATTGATAAGGTCTTTCTTCTTCAAGCATGAAAATATCACTTGCAGATGGAGAGACTGAGAAAACTTAACTATTGTTATTGAAATCCATGATATTAAAAAAGTAAGCATCAAAATATTATGGGATATGAACTGTATGGTACTCAAAGGCAAAGAATGTAGAAAGTGAATCAATGAAGAATTTCATGTAGAATGGGCTATGACAGAGGTGTACCAATCCAGAGTTTACTTCCAATAATGGTAGACTAGGTAATTTGGTTCAATCTTCCAAACAATAGCAATTAGCTGAAAAGCTGGACAAAATATTTAACAGTTGTATGAAGGCATTGGAAAGCATTAAAAGTAGTGTAGATTTACAGAGCCAAGATCCAGGAGAAGAAGGGAACCCCAAAAGGTGAGCCTCACCTTTGGGGCTGCTTTTCTCCTAGAGTTAGGATACCATAAAATGTGAGAGAAACTAAGAGTTTGAGCAGGGCTGTTGATAAAACGTGGAGGCTTGAGTGACAAATAATTAGAGTTTGGAGCCCCTAAGGAGGGATTATCTAGTAAATGTCCTAAGCTTTAAGATTGAACCCTGAGGTACTACAAACTAAAAGGAAGGATGAACTGACCATTGACCAGCACTGAAAAGGAAGGAGACCCCGTTTCAAATGATCTCAGTCCCTTGACTGGGATATGATGATTTGAATGTCGAATACTCATAGTATCCTGCCAGATGTAATTATTAATTCCTACACATTTTCATACACAATGTCTAAACTAATTCAGAAGTAGCCAGGAACATAAGAATACAAACCCACAAGACCTAAAAAGTGACAGACAATAAAAACAATAGAAAACTCAGAGTTATCAGATATAGAATTTAAACTATGGTTAATACATTCAAGGAAACAAAAAGACAAGTTTAAGAATTTCAGGAGAGAAAAAGATATGTTTAAAAAGAACCTAATGGAAATTCTAGAAAAAGGAAAACACAGTGCCTAAAATTAAGAATATAATATGGTTTGAATTCTATTAGACACGATTGAAGAGGGAATTAGTGGACAAGTCAGAAAAAATATACAAACTGAAATACAGACAAAAGTAAGGTTGCAAAATACAGATGGGGCATAAGAGACATAAGGTATACTGTGAAAAGGTCTCTTATATGTATAGAGTCTTCAAAGGGAATGGGAGAGGGAACATGATGCAAGCGAAGTTTAAAGAGATTAATTGACTGAAAATTTCCGAAGACTGATAAAGGCACCAAATCACAGGTACAAATATTTCCACAAAGCAAAGAATTATAGATAAGCAAAATGACAATCTTTAGAGTGTCATCATAGAAAAATGACTGAAAGTTAAAAACAAAGAAAGACCATTCTAGATCATATTCCAAGAAAAACAATAAGGCTGTCAGTTAACTTCTCATCGGAAACCGTGTCAGCCAACCAGCAATGGAATCATATCTAGCATTACAGTTATTTCATTTTAGCATACTGAATGTACCATGCCTTATCCAGCGAAACATCCTTCCAATATGAAAGTGAAATAAAATATATTTTCAAACAAATATAAATAGAGAGCATATATTACCACCAGCCACAGATCAAACAAAATACCCTAAAGTGTTTTTCAGATGGATGGCCAGTGATCCCTGAGAGAAGGTCAGAGATTCAGGAAGCAATATTTGAAAAGATATTTGAGTGATATTAACTGCTTAAAAAATAATGTCTTATAGAGAAAATTCATATCACAATAACATATCAATTGTGAATGGAGCAAATGGAGTTAAAGTGTTCTAAGTTCTGCATTGTCTAAGAAGAGGTAACACTACTAATTTATATCAGGTTTTGATAAGAATTCATGTTGTAATCTACAGAATTATTCTCAAAGTGTGGTGTACTGGTCTAAGGGGTCCCTAAGACCTTTTATTGGGTCCATGAAGACAGTTTTATTTTCATAATAAGATGTTATTTGCTGTTTTCACTGAGTTGGCATTTTATCTGATTGTGCAGAAGACATGATGAGTAAAACTGCTAGATTCTTAGCCCAAATTAAGGTAGTGGCACCAAACTCTACTAGTTGTCATTGTACTCTTCTGTGCTAGGGGTCAGTAATTTTTTTTTCTGTAAAGGTCCAGATAGGAAATGTTTTAGACTTTGTAGGCCATACAGTCTCTGTCTCAATTACTAAACTCTGCAGTTTAAAAGCAAAAACATATGTAGACAATACATAAATAAATGGGTATGGCTGTAGTCCAGTAAAATGTTATTTTAAAAAAAGTACTTATGGGTTATGTTTGATCTATGGGCTGTAGTTTGCTGACCTCTGTTCTATGACTCACATTTGCAGTAAAAACAAGTCATACACACTCACACACACACACACACACACACACACAGGTTTACTTAAGAATGCCCTTGCTGGAGCAGTAGGAATTATTGATTTTATTAAAGTTTGACTCTTGAGTACACATCTATTCTTTGTGACATAATGGGAAGTAAGCATAAAGCATATTGTCTGCTGCTGAAGTATGATTATCTTAAGGAAATGCACTTACATGATTGTATCATTTGTGTGCTGAATTAATTGCTTCCTCATGTAATACCATTGCTACTTGAAAGAACAATGAACAAGATGAACTATAGTTATTTAGATTTTGAAATTTGGTAGACCAGCCAATGAGATGTGAAGGGAACTCTTATAAGGAGTTTTGGGAAAAAGTTGTCTTTGCTATCAAAAAAGACAGCTTAATAGTTGCTTCTCCTCCACTGGGCATTATCCTTCCTGCATGTGATGCCCAGAACTGTGACAACCATCTCACAAGGTAGAAGGCAGCTTACCTGAGGACAAAGCCAACAGCATCTTAAGTGACATACTGCTGGTATACTGAGTTGACAGGATTGCAATACACGGGTTACTACTCCACTTTTGTCAGGTCATTAATTTATCCATTTATTTACCAAACATTTATTGAATGCTAATTATATGCCAAGTACATGGGAAAATGGCAGAGTCCTTCATCTCCTAGAAATTAAATTCTAATAGGGAAGACAGAGAATGAACTCGTAATTAGATGCGTGAGGAGAATTCAGAGTGCTATGGAAATGTGACCTGTCTGGGGTGCAATGAATGCTTTTCTGAGAGAATGTGAAGTATAAGCCAAACCTGAAGAATGAGTAAAAGTTGGCTAGGATAAAGGATAGAGGGAAGAGTTTCCACTTAAAGTATGAGACAGCGGGGAACACATGATAGGAACTTAAGGGAAGTCAGTATTCCTGAAGCACAAAGAACAAGATGTGGCAGTCATGGAGGCTGGAGAAGTGACTGGTCACACTACAATCTTAGAATGTTATGGACCACATTAGAGATTTTAAACTATCCTAAAAAATATGCCAATTTACTGAGACTTTAAATCTGGGCCTTTGCATGCTCAGATTAACATTTTTAAAAGATCATTCTGGCTATAATGTGGAGAATGGATTAGATTGGGCCTGAACTGAAAGCTTTTCATCTAATTTTATAATATGTTTGATACTTTCATACATTCCAGATTTTGCCTGTCTATACTTCCTGTTCTTTCCAAAAGAAAAGTTTTAAGATC
This sequence comes from Eschrichtius robustus, assembly GCF_028021215.1. NCBI lineage: Eukaryota > Metazoa > Chordata > Mammalia > Artiodactyla > Eschrichtiidae > Eschrichtius > Eschrichtius robustus. Next base: position 65,523,509 of record NC_090828.1, read on the forward strand.
CCTATTGCCAGAAATGTAATAGTACCCGATGAAATATTTTCATAGGACACATGATTTACAAACATATAACTTTTTATGGGATTAAATTTAATTGATTAAAGTATATGGTTAAATTGGCGTAATCTCCACTCCTCCTAGCTACCTATGCTTTCTCACGTAAGGTACCAAACTTGATATCCCTTGAATATTTTTAAGACATTTAAAGGAAATAATATATTAAAGCAGGCTATACGTTTTTTGTGTGCTTATTTCTGTTAATTCTTGAATAGCTTTATTCCAACCATAAGTTAAAAGATCTATGTTTAAATAATTTCTGGCTTCTGACCCAGTAATTAGAGATTCTTATTTTATTCATCATAGATAAATAAGAAAAAATAACACTCAGATTCTCAGAAACTGAGAACACTTTGTGCATGAAGAGTCTCCAATGCATCATCTGACTATTTTAACAATAGAAGACTATTTCTTACTGAAAGTAACAATTTAATATATACTTTGCTTCCTTTTAACTGCAAGAATGAAGCTTCTTCAGGTTCTCTCTGAAGTTATAACAGTACTAAGGGATCTAAGTTATATATAGTTGTTTCACTTAGAAATTTAAATTTGCCCTTGTGTAAATTTAAAAGTAGATTCAAAACAAATCCTACATTATTTCTTGGTTAAGTCACTTCATTTTCTTTTTTAAAAAAAGTAATTAAATTGAATATTATATACTCAGATCAGAAAGTTATGACATATTTTTGTCTTAAAACCTTCAAAATGTTCACATCTAATATTTTGGAAATTATTAAATATTTCCTTAATACAATCTTAAATGTTACATTTATTAAAATGTTATATAAATTGGGGTTAAATAAAAAATTATGATCATGGAGATGGCTACATTTCTCTCCAGAAATGGTTCTTTCATGTAGGGAAATGTTCCATTGGAATCCTAACTTAGGCTGAGAAATTACTTTATTCCAGGACTCCAAAGTATAAGCTAATATTCATACAGTAAACTCATTCATGAGTTAATTCATTTAGTCAAAAATACCTATTTGTTTTTCAACTCCTCAAATGAGATTGGGATATTTCCACTTTCCTTCCTTCCATCTCTTTACTCAATCCTCAGGCGGAAAGAGGTATTGACTTAACTTCTGGGTCATCTTTACCATAATAAGATTCTTTCTCTTCAGGGTTCTACTTCATTATGCATGTTATCCCATTGGGTTCTTGCCCTTAATACCCTCTTGGCATTAATTTCTACTCCCTCTCCTTGAGAGTCTATCACAATATCAGTTAGTCTAACAATTTCAGCAAGTACCCTTTGGGCCAATGTATCTTAAGTGTCCTGTTTTACCTTTCTGGGATTTTGCTTTCTCTGAGGATTATTTATTCTGAAAGTCCTTGCTATATAGTCAGTTCTTCAAAGCTTTCACAGAACCATTTTTACTTTTGTCTCCCCACATCTTTATTTCAGAGTTGGTCTAAATAACCGATGTCACCATTACAGCAAAGAGCACCATAGCCATTTTTTTTTTTTTCATGCTATACCATTTTGGTCCAAGCCACCATTATATCTTACCTGGATTGTTGCAGTACTTCCTAACTGGTCACTGTTTTTATTGCCATTGGACACCAACAGGCATTTTCCACAGGACAACCAAAGTAATTCTGCAAAAACTTAACACTAATTATGTTACTTATTTGCTCAAAACTTTCTACAGCTTCTCATCTTACTGTGGGTAACAGCCAGACCCTAACAGTGGCATATAGGTCTTTTCTGTGACACTCCAGATATGCTCTTGCCTTCAGACTTTAGTACTTTATGTGTGTATGGCTGACCCACTGTTTCCCCGGGTATTTTTATGGCTTACTTCTTCATGGCTTTCAGATATTTACTCAGATGTATTTCAGTGACTTTCCTGGGTCAAACCACTTAAAATCACAATCCTCTTTCCTTCTTTGCTATTCCTATGCCCTTATCATTCATTATTCTCTCTCTGTAGCACTTAGGGCATGCTGTGTAGGTATTTATTTATTTTGTGTCTCCACACCTAAAAATCAGCTGTTAAATGGAGGGAATTTTGCCTTTTCTAAAACTCCTTCATCTTCAGTCTAGACTAACACCTGCCACAAAATATGCTCTCAACAATTATTTGTTGAATAAATGATTCAATATAGGCACCAAGGAAGAATTAGTGTAATATTAGAGAAGCAAACCATTAAAATGCCTGTACTACCAGCTTTGGAATGTCATTTGACAAAGTTCATCTAACTACTCCATTAATACTCTCACAAAGGTTTTCCTTCATTGAATAATTGTTTTTCCCCCAAATAATTTAGAAAAACAGAGCAAAAACAAATAAATAAATAATCACAGTAGTGTTACCTTAAAATGGAAAAATATTTTCTTAGCTCTCATGTTCCCTGCAAAGTGAGTATACATTCAATGCTTATGGATACAGTGAATCTTCCATTTCAAAAATAATTTTCACACCTTAAACATGTAATCAATTCATCTGGACCAGTCAACCTGAAGTCTAACAAATATGGCTAAAAGGCAAGAAAGAATATTTCTAAAGCTTATTAACTGTAATTATGGTAGAAGATACAGTCCTTGTTTTCCTTTAATAAAATCTCTTCTCTCTCCAGTCTATATTCATTTTTCTGCATGTTAGCTGTCTGTCTTTTTTTTTTCTTGACTCATTTTGCAAGTTAATTTCCTTCTCTTTGACGTGTTTTCTCTTGCATATAATAGACAATGTTTCCTGAACATTCATCATGTCTTTTATAACAGTTTATTCACCTACCTCCGTTGTGTTATTTTAACTTCAACAGTAACTGAAAGCCTTCCAGCTTGAGGTGTCAGCATTAAAATAAAAGATTGAGTATACTCGAAGGCAGAAATTGCCTGGGTGCCATATAAATCCCTTCTAAATTTCTTTGGAAATGTTACCTTAACTTTCACTTATGATTTAAACACCTAATAATTTAAGATCATTTACATTCCAGAAAAATATAAGCTAGACAAGTGAGCCACCATTTTCTATCATAATTAGTAAACATCTGTTGCCACTCTCATGATACCACCCTCAGCATTTTATGAAGGTTGTATTCTAGGGACCCATTCTCCTTTCAGAGAGAACTCAATAAAGAACTGCCTATTCTGCAGGATTTGTGAAGTGAATACTCATCAGTCCTTGTTGAAAGACAAATCTTAGTAAAAGAGATGAGACTAAAATCTCTCTTAAAATATTGGTCCTGGATGTAAATGAGGTTTAAAAAAATGGACAGAGAAAATAAAACTCACAGACACTAAGCAGCAAAACCTTTAACAGTTTGATAAAATTGTCCCTTGCTAAGAAATGATGACGATACCTTGAAGGAGAAGCTGTGAAACTGTTAGAAATGATGTGTGCCTCAAATTTGAGTGAATTGTTCCAGATGTGGGGGAGAAAGGGCTAGGTTGTAAAAAACCAATTATCTCCCCAAATCTTTCTTGGATATTGTTCGCCCAGGTTGAAAGGTCTACTCAATAGGCAATAGTTTTTTAATGCCACATTTCTAAACACCCCTTCCTTCCCTCCTTTCTTTCCTTCCTTCCTTCCTTTCTTTCCTTCCTTCCCACCTCCGTTCTACCTTTTGGTCCTTCCTACTTTTAGGAAAAAAAAAAAAAAAAAAAGATACAATACCACTGGGGACCAGACAGTGTTCTAGGTACTATGGATACAAAAAAGATTGACAGGATTTATATTGAATAATAGACACCCACACACACAAACACAAAAACACTGTAGATGTTAAAGCTGGGAGCAAATATGAAGATAATTCATCCAATCCCCATTTTATAGCTGATGATTTGGGCCTTTTACAATTAGTTGTCCAAGATCACTCCTTTAATTAAATGGTGAAAATGTGGTACTAGAATCTAGGACTTCTGATGCCTGGTCTAATTCATTTTCTCCTAAATTCATTTTCTCCTTTGTTTGTGAGAACAAAGCTTTTAGCTAAATAGCCAAATGAAAGTTTAAAGTGAAGAAAAGATTTTTAAAAATGTTAAGCTGAACTATACTATCAAAAACTTAAACTCGCTTTGACATTCAAAGATGAAGTTCTAAATCTAAGATATTTACTGTTTAAGCTTTTATTTTTATTTTTTTCCTGTTTATTATAAAGGTCATTATTTAGTTTTAGAAACAGGAAATGGAAAACTGGCCCCTCTAGTTAGGGCCATGTATACATTGAAGTATTCCATATTTATGAGAATAAAGAGCTTTTTTTTTTTTTTTTTTAAGAATCTAGATTTTTTTTTTTTTTAAAGATTTATTGATTGATTGCTATGTTGGGTCTTCGTTTCTGTGCTAGGGCTTTCTCTAGTTGTGGCAAGCAGAGGCCACCCTTCATCGTGGTGCGTGGGCCTCTCATCGCGGCCTCTCGTTGCCGAGCACAGGCTCCAGACGCGCAGGCTCAGTAGTTGTGGCGCACGGGCCTAGTTGCTCCGCGGCATGTGGGATCTTCCCAGACCAGGGCTCGAACCCGTGTCCCCTGCATTAGCAGGCAGATTCTCAACCACTGTGCCACCAGGGAAGCCCCGAGAATAAAGAGCTTTTGATTGATACATTCAAAGAAATTCTTTTCTAAATTTAATTTATCTATTTGTTCCTTACTTAAACCTTCAATTTCACAGGTTTAGACAGGTAGACGTTTGCTACAAAAGAAGAACTGAATGATAATGAAGCACTAAATAATGAATGGGATGACACTAATATCTGGTTGGCAGGACTTGAAAGCTTAAGATAAAGATTGAAATAAAGTTAAGTGACAGATCTTGTAAAGTAGGTGAAAGGACACAGTATGTTATTGGATGTACCAATAACCTACTGTAGAATTCTCTTACAAAACAGGAACATGTGTCTTACACAAATAAAAGTTTATTTGTTTAATAGTGTTTTCACTATTTAATAAAAGGTAAAATAAATAATTGTTATTTATATTACAAATGGATTTGTTTGATTTTAAAAAGATAAACAATTTTTGAAATAATAATTCAAATCTGGGAGGTTTAATTAATGATCATTCGACGTGTTTAAAATGAATTGTTGTGATGGCCTTCAATTCATCTTTAAAATCATTATTTTGGCCTACTGAATGAATCATGGTTTTTTGAAGTTTTTCTTTTATCTTTTTACTTTTTGTTAACCAATATAATAAGTCTAAACTGGAAAATGCAGAATGCTTCAAAGAATTCTTATTTAAAACTATGCTATGAAATGTAAATACCATTTATGCAGAGTATGTGCCCCTCGATGTGGTATGATTTAGGAGGCTAGGGAAGCCTCTCTTGAATCCTCAAATATTTCCTATCTGCTTTGTAGGATGGAAAAATTTAGATTGTTTTTATATAAGTGTTTTATATAAGCAATGATGTTCACAATGTAAATATTGATTGGAAAAGTGACCCAATAATAACTAGGTTAGTGTATAAGTCATTGTTAAATACTCATCTGAGGGAAGCTTTTGATTTGGGAGAACATACCGTTCAAATGAAGTATTTTTGAGCACCTGTCACTCTGCTCGGGCTGAGGGTATAGAGTAATATATAATTAGTCTATGTGTGCTGAATAATGACATAGGTATTGTCATATTAAAGAAATGTAATCAGTGCTATGACAAAGGAAATCAGAGTACCAGAGGACCCTAGAACAAAAGGATCTGACCTAACGTGAAGAGTGAAGGTCACCATATCATGCGAAGAAAAAGTAGAGTGTACCAGGCAGAAAGGGCAATCCAGTCAGGGATTACATATTCACTGATTTAATACTGTCAGTTTTTTTTTGCCTGATATTATACAAAACATATGATATACAAATCACTATTTTCTCTATATATTTTCCCACAAAATCACCTATGCATAAAACAGTCTCTGAGAGGTAAAATGTTAGTTTCTATAAACAGGATATATGTATGTGTGTATGTGTATATGTATGCATACATGCACACACACATAGAGATACTCATACCATACATATATGCACACGCACCTATATACATATACCTATATACGTGTATATATAGGTATATATATTGTTTTTATATCTAGATATATCCATATTCTATATTTTAAAAATATTTACCCCATTGTGCTGCTATATTAAATGACCATTATTTTATGCACTGTGTTCCATTTATGGCATATGATAGTTCACTGCTAAGCTCCTGTTAATTATTTCTGAGTATAATGCCTCAAAACTATTTATGAGCAAAGTCTCTCACCAAATGTGGTGTTGATAGTGGCTGAATGTGTTCCTCACCTAGGTTCCTGATTCTTCACCCAGGAACCTATGCCCACTGGGAGTGGCTGATGCTTCATTATCTCACTGGAGATGCCAAGCCTATCAGGCAATGACACCAGCCATGTGCTACATTCTCAGGAGCTGCCCCTATGTGAAGGCCGGCTAGCTTCCAGAAGAAATGGGGTTAATAACACTCTGTCCTTTTCTTGTTTCTCATGGGTTTTTTTGTGCTGCCTTACACAGTTTAATAGTTATTCTAATTTTTACTTAGAGGTTAAGTCGGTGAGGAAATGGGCCAGGAGCTGAATATGGGTGACACCCCCTACCCTATATTCAGAATTCCCTTTCCCTTCACAAATGATGGCTTTAACATGAGACCAAACTTCTCTTATCAGTTTGTTCCCATAAGATATTTTAGTTCCTAAGTAAATAAACTTCTGAAGAGTCCTCTCCAGTTCCCCAGGCATGCTTGCTCAGATATGTTAGAACCACAGCAGTGAATTATTATATTTGTGACATATAATAATGGACATTTTTGGGAGTAGAGATATTTTCAGGAAAATGTTTCAATTTTATTAATTCATGAAATTTTCTAGGTAAAATGGTGCCATTCACATCAGTTTATAGTAAAAATTAATTTATATTCTATTAACCCAGTTCAGCTCAACATTTTAAATCACACATGTTCATGCTATATTATTTTACTGTGATTCCTTCTATAATAAATCATTATTGGTGACTTTCCATGTCTTGGTAGAGAGCTAATAGCTCATATGTGAACTGTACAGGTTTTGGAATTCAGACAAAATTTGGTAAAACCCTCATCCTGGCACTTACCAAACTTAATGTTTGGTCTTGGGCAAACTATTTAATTATTCTAAGCCTCAATTACAAAACGAGGGTTATATAGGTACCCACCTAATGATGTTGTTGTGAATTTTAAAGGAGATATAATCTGGACAAATGCTTAGTACAGGGATGCCAACATAATAAACTTCTAAGAAGCAATAGTTGTTGCCATTACATATTGTTGTTTCTTTAAGATTTTTTTTCTTTCTGAATCAATTTAAGAAAAGGGCATCAAGATGAACTTGTTCTTTAAAGGAAAATGCTAAAATCATGGTATGGATAAAACAACTTTCTGTGAACCTAGTTTGCTCCAACTTAAATCTTTAAAAGTCTTAATGGAAGACTTTCTACCAGCAGACATATTGTCTGCCCCTATAATAAAAACTCATAAAGGGAAAGAATAGATAAAAGTGTTGATAAGAAAAGCTATTTTTATTAGCTGATAAGAAATAGGCATCTGGGGTCCTATGGACATTTTAAAGAACAATGTATCTGAATTTAAATTCTGAACTATATTTAGTCATTAAATTCAGAATATGTCAAAGATAAAGATTTCAATCTCACTAGTCTATTCAGTTACTAAAACTCATTTAGATATTGTATCTTCTGTTTATCTGGTCTGTATGGCTAACCTGAAGGTCACTGAGCTCAAAATATGATGCTTTCACCAGGAAAAACCCTAGCTAATAAAAGACTTATCTGGAACTGAACTTTCCTAGATTAGGGGGTCATAGAAAGAAACAGCAAAGGGTGTCAAAACACTAAATAAAGGCTACTCAAATAAGATCATCAAATATTTATTGAGTTTCTGCTCTGTGTATAGCTCTGAACTATGAGACATCAGAAAATCCAAATATAAGCAAGACTCAGTCTCTAACTTCAAGGAGCATATGACTGTGGAGAAGAGTTAAGTAGACATGGCTTCTACAACCAGAGATTCAGAGTGGTTAGATTAAGAAACTCCAATGAGTAATGTTGAGAGACTATTTGGAGCACTCGGCAAGTTAGAACTGAAACATGTACACTCAGGCATGTGGCTGAGACATGATTGGAATAAAGACTGAGTTCAGACTGTGGAAGGCTAAGTTGATGATTTTTTGCTTAAATATTAAACCATCTTAAAGAACTCTGCTTGAGTGGGATAGGGTAGTTCATGGCAGGGTAGCACTCCTTCCTAGAAAAACTAGGAAAGCCAAATAGAATACAGAAATCATCTGTTTGAAGGAGATGGAGTATTACAGAAGCCAATGAGAAACAGAAAAGCTAACATGAAAAAGAGGGAAACAACGTAGAGAAGTGAGCTGACCTTTGCTAGCTTATCCTGGGGAAATGTGTCAATTCTGGGCATGGGCAGCGAACTGAGAATCCAGACCAAACTTGCTGGGAATGCCAGTGGTGGGGACAGCCACTGTGGGGTGGAGGACCACTATGGACAGAAGAGGCTTGGGGGTTTCCAGCACAGGGCCAGTTTCTCCTCAGGATATTTTCCAAATACTGCAGATACCTGGGCTGGGAGACTAAAAATCTGAGCAGACACCTCTGGACAGCAGAGTAGAAATGTTGGAATTCTGACAAGACAGTGAGTAAAGTGTAGGACACACCAGAAGGAGGGATCTGCAGATTACACCACCATGCTCTTAATTAAAAATGCTGGAGGGCCATGGGTATAACAGAGATAAACAGAACGTTATCAGACTTCTACCCAGTTGAACTCAGCACAGTGCCTGTTTATATTAAGGTGACCAAACACCCTTCTATCTGGCAACTAGAAGGAAGGGTGAATTCTCTGTAATAGAAGACAAGACTCTCCAGAGTGGGGCAATATAAGTATTTTACAACAGTATTCAATGCCAAAATGTCTCACCAGGAAAATAGCTAAATATTAATCACAACATCTACATAAGAAAGGTAAGACTTTTTTTCCTGTATATATTCAAGATTAGGTTTAATAAATATCAATTTAAGCTGTTACAGATACTGGTTAAAGGACCATGTTTGGGAAGTTACAGTATTTAATTTATTGAAGATGATACCTGTGTATTATATGAATGTGTTTATTAACTTTTGAACATTATTATTTACCTACTAGTCTATAATGACTTTGAATAGTCTGCTATGTAAGAATATATTTAGTCATTTAAAACTGCATATTATTATTTGGTTGACTTTGGTTGTACCAAAGCGTGATGAAAGAAGTGTTGTTTTCTCAGTACTATTCTAAGGGCAGGGCAGGTATTCACAAGTCTCAAATACACTGTTTACTAGGATGCAGTTTGAAGATTTGTTTACAAAATATACTTTGCTGCCCCAGTGTAAACTCTATAGAAGTTTTGTTCAGATATGCTTATTAAGGAAATAATAAAACCTGATTCCTATTTTGTTCAACTCTACCTTTACCTTTGACCTTGCTCTAGATGTCTTCTTGAAAAAATCTAATCTTGACAGTAGTCAATTATTGAATTGCCAACTCATTTCTTGCCTCCCCTTTAACTCTGCTCTCAGAAAGATGTCTACAGCTGTACCATTGGCATCCTATTTCCTAGTTCACCATTTCCATCTCCTGAAGTTCAGCCTTTCAAGATTTCACAGCACTGAACTATTTACCAATACATTGCCTATTACCGTGGACTCGGCAAACCATGGCTGCTGAGACAAATCTGCTGTGGACTGTTTTTACACAGTCCACAAGCGAAAATGTTTTTAAAGGGTTGTTACCAAAAAGAAAGAGAAAGAGAAAAGAAACATATGAGACAGAGACCATAGACAGCCTTCAAAACCTAATATTTGCTATTCCCTTCTCTAGAGCTTCTACAATTATTTATACACACTGTTTATCACTCAATTAAAGAAAACTATTCTTGTGAAAGAAAGGGACACATGACTGAGAACCAAGAGTGAAAACAAACGATTGCAATAGATATAAAGGTGACTGAGATATAGGTATTAGCTGAGGAAGACTTTAAAATCACTATGATTAATATGGTCAAGAAGTTAGAAAAAAGATGGAACCACAGAAGGTGAGCTGGAGATTTTCACCAGAGAAAAGAATCTAATGGAAATTCTAGAGATGAAAATCTCTATTAAGAAAATTTGGGGGAAAGAACGTATTAGGGCAGGATTAGTGAAGTGTAATACAGACCATTAGAAAATATGCATATTGAGCCATAAAGGGAAAAAATGTGAAAAATGTAGAAGTGTTCGAGACGTGTAGAGCAGAATAAATACGATTAAATTAACTTATATTGGAGTCCCAGACAGAGTAGAGAGAGTGAATGCGCAGAAGCACACTTCAAGAAATTACAGCTGAGAAATTTCCAAAACTTACAAAAGGAGAGGAGCTCTGGAGACCACATAAAAAGAGAGTTGCAAGATATGCAGAAAGGTCACTCAAGTTTTTGGCTGAGTTATGATCTAACATGAAAAAAGAAAACTAAAAACTACATAAGGCCTGAGAAAGATCCCTTGGAAAGGACATTAAAATAGTAATTATAAATATCTTCATAGCCTCAAAATATCTATTATGAATATATCTATATTTTTAAGAAGGTAGAGGAAAATATGAGCACAAGAAAGAGAGAAATGGAAGAAAAATTGAAAACTGTAGATATAAAATAAATTTATTTTGTTTTTTTTTAATTTTTATTTTATGTTAGAGCATAGTTGATCAACAATGTTGTGTTAGTTTCAGATGTACATGAAATTAAAAATACACTGATTGGGATTAATAGAAACTTAAGCATTGCAGAATAAATGATCAGTGAAACTGAAGACATAGCATTGGAAAATATTGAAAATAAAGCATGGAGAGAAAAAAAGACAAAAAAATAAATAAATAGGCCATCAGGGAACTTGGAGATATTATCAAGTGATCAAACATATACATGTATAACTGAAGTCACAGGAAAAGAATATAGAGAAGGGAGGCAAAACACATATTTGAAGAAATAATGACTGAAAAATGTCCAAATTTACTGAAAACTATATACCCACAGATGCAATTCAAGGAGTTCAAAGACCCATAGATTTAATTCAAGGAGTTCCATGACCCCCTGCAGAATAAATATAATAAAACTATCCCAAAGTATATCTTAATGAAATTGCTTAAAACTAGTAATTAGGAAAAAATCCAGATGAAAAGGACACATTATGTACAGGGGACAAAGATAAGAAGCATGTGTGGAGAGTCACAATTAATGTACTGAAAGAAAACAAACACATAACACACACGCATACACCCACACACACGCGTGTGCACCCACACACACCCCTGTTGGCTCTGAATTCTTTAACCAGTGAAAGAACTCTTTCAAAAGTAAAGGAAAGACTTTTTGAGCCAAACAAAAGCTGAGAAAGTGTATCACCTAGAGACATGCATCACAAAAATTGTTACAGATAGTTCTTTAAACAGAAAAAATAGCACACAGAAATTTGAATCTTCATAAAGAAATAAAATGAGCCAGAAATGGTAAACATGTGGATAAACATAAAAACAATTTTTCCTTTAAAAAACTTAAAAATAATTTACATGACAAAGGATTTGGCAATGATTTCTTGGATATGTCACCAAAAGCACAGGCAACAAAGGGAAAAAAATTGAGAAACTGGACTACATTAGAATAGAAAAAAACTTCTGTGCATCAAAGAATACAGTCAACAGAGTGAAAAAGCAGCCCATGGAATGGGAGAAAATATTCAGAAATTATATATCTGATAAGGGATTAATATCCAGTGTATATACAGAACTCCTAAAACTCAACAACAAAAAAATAAACAACCTATTTAAAAAATGGGCAAAGGGCTTGAACAGACATTTTCCCAAAGCAAATATACAAATAGCCAATAAGCACATGAGAAGATGCTCAACATCACTAATCATTAGGGAAATCTAAATCAAAACCACAATGAGATATCACCTCACACTCATTAGACTGGCTACAATCATAAAACCAGAAAATAACAAATATCAGTAAGGATGAAGAGAAACTGGAATGCTTGTATATTGTTGGTAGAAATGTAAAATGGTGCACCTGCTATGGAAAAAAATATAGTGGTTCCTTAAAAAATTTAAAATAGAATTATCATATAATTCAGTTATTCCTCTTCTGGGTATATATCCCCTAAAATTGAAATGAAGGTCTCAGATATTTGTATACCCATGTTCATAGCAGTGTGATTCGGTATAGCCAAAAGGTAGAAGCAACAGCAGTGACCATCAACAGGTAAATGGATAAGCAAAATGTGTTATATACACACAATAAAATATTATGCAGCCTTAAAAGGAAAGGAAATTCTGACACATGCTACAACATAGATAACTCTTGAGAACATTATGCTAAGTGAAAGAAGCCAATCACAAAAAGACAAAGGCTGTATGATTCCATTTATATGAGGTACCTAGAACAGTCAAATTTATAAAGATAGAAAGTAGAATGGTAGCTGCCAGGAATGAGGGGAAAGAGAATGGGGATTTGTTGTTTAATGGGTACAGAGGTTTAGTTTTGCAAGATGAAAGAGTTCTGGAGATTGGTTGCACAACTATGTGAATGCACTTAACACTACTGAACTGTACACTTGAAAAACGGCTAAGATGATAAATTTTGTTACGTGTATTATATCACAATTAAAAATAAAATTAAAATTAGATTATGCACAGAGGTAATATGTGTAACAATTACATAAACGACAGAAGGAAGTGAATTGAAGTATACTGCTATAAGGATTTTATGCTACACATAATCTGGTATAACTATTTGGAAACAAAGTGTGATAACCTGGAGACATATAATGTAAATCCTAGAGCAACCACCATAAAATAAAACAAGGAGGAATAGCAAGTGTGGCACTAAAACAGAATATTTTAAAAAGGCAAGGAAAAAGAGAAAAACAACAACAACAAAGAGCAAATAGGAAAAGTTGAAAGCAATAGGTTGATTGCAGATTTAATTCTAAACATATTGATAATTATATTAAAGGTAAATTGTCTAAATATTCTATTTAAAAGGTAAAAAGTCAGATTGGATTCAAAAAGTAAGACCAACTATATATTATCTACAATGAGCCTATTTAAAGTATAGACACAGATCAGAAGTGGAATGACGGAAAAATATAAACCTAGAAAATACAAATAAAAAACCTAAATTGGCTATATTAATATCAAGACAAAATCAATTCTAAAACAAGGAATATTACTAGGAATAAAGTGAGATATTTCATAATAAAAGGTGTCAATTTATCAAGACATGACAATCTTGAGTGCGTATATGCCTGATAACAGACCTTCAAAATACATGAAGCAAAACTGATAAAATCGAAAGAAGAAACAGGTAAATTATATCACACACACATATCCCACAGCTATAGTTGGGGATTTCAACCCTCTTCTTTCTATAATTGATAGAATGAGTACAAAGAAAATCAGTAAAGATACAAAAAACTTGGATAACAATATCAACCCATTTAACCAAATTGAAATTTATAGTGCACACTATCTCAAACTAGAAGAATACACATTCTTTTCAAGAGCATACACAACTTTGTCCAAGATAGACTATATTATGAATCATTAATCAAGTCTGGAAATCAATAACAAAAATATTTCTGGAAAATACTGAAATACTTGGAAGTTAACGACTTCTAGACAAAAAAGCATTCACAAGGAAAATGAGCAAATATTTTGAAGACTGATAATAAAAATGATATCTGAAGGATGTAGCTAAAGCATTTCTTGAAGGGAAATTTAGAGCAATGCTTCTAATGCTTATATTAGAAAATATGAAAGATCTCAAATCAATGTGGAAACTTCTATCTAGAAACTAGAAAAAAGAAGATAAAATTAAACTTAAACAAAATGAGAAAATAAAGATAAGAATAGAAATCAATAAAATTAAAACTAGAAAATTGATAAAAATAAATAAATCCAACAGCTGGTTCTTTGAAAAAATCAATAAAGTTGATAAAATTCTGCCCAGACTGATGAAGAAAAAAGAGAGAAGACACCAATTAATAATATCAGAGTGAAATGAGGATATCACTCCTTTAGGTGTATATGTATAGCTGATTCACTTTGTTATAAAGCAGAAACTAACACACCATTGTAAAGCAATTATACTCCATTAAAATAAAAATAATGGAATTTTATAAACAACCTTATGCCCACCAACTCAACAAGTTAGATGAAATGCATAGTTCAATGATGAAATGTCACCTACTGCCAGACTCACCTAAGAGGAAAAGATAACCTGAATAATCTTATATCTATTAAAGATATAGACATCATAGTAAAATCTTTTCCACAAAGAAAACTTGAGGCCCTGATATCTTCACTAGTGAATTCCACCAAATATTTGAGGCTGAAATAGTATCAATTTTACACAATCTGCTCCCGAAATAGAAGAGAAGGGGATAATTCCCAACCCACATTATGATGCCTGTATTACCTGTTATCAAAACCAGATAATGACATAACAAGAATACTACACTACAGTGGCCCTCATGAACAGGGGAACAAACAAATAAACAAAACTCCTTAACAAAATTTTAGCAAATCAATTCCAGAAAATAAAAAAAAAAAAACACATCATGAAAAACAGATTATCAGAGAGATGCTAAATTGATCTAACAGAGTTGTGTGTTGGTGTATGTGTAACAACAGGCTCCAGAAGGGGAAAAAAGAAAAATTAATTTGCAGCATTTGCCAATTTTCCTGTTGTAATTCCCACCATGGACAATTTCCTTTCAAGTATCACTGTTCATTTTACGGAATGCAGAGTTGGAAAAGAGGCACACAAGTGGCATACTACTGGTTTAACATTTAAAAATCAATTCAAACAAATCATCATATTAACAGTGTAAAAGAAAAAAAAAAAAACTATGATCCTCTCAATAGATGCAGAAAAATCATTTGAACATATTCAATACAAACTTATAAAAACTGAGCATATTAGTTTCTTAGGGCTGCTATTACAAATCACCACAAATTTGGATGGCTTAAAACGACAAACATTTATTATTACACAGTTCTGGAGGCTAGAAATCCAAAATATAGTTGTTGGCAGGGAAATACTTTCTCTGGAGCCTCTAAGGGAAACTCTTCCTTGCCTCTTAGCTTTTGGTGGTTGCCAGCAATGCTTTGTATTCCTTGGCTAATTGATTACTCTGATCTCTGCTTCCATCTTTAATGGCCTTCCCTGTGTCTATTTCTGTCTTTCTTATCTTCTTATGAGGACAACCCTAACCTAGTATGACTTTATCTTAATTATAACTATAAAGACCTTACTTTCAAATAAGGTCATATCAACAGGTAGTGGGGGTTACAATTTAAACATATCTTGGGTGGGGAGAGGCACAATTCAATCCATAATACAGAACAAACTTGGGAAAATGGCATCTACAAAAAATCTACTGCAACATCGTACTTCAAAGACCAAATGCTTTCCCCCTAAGATCAGAAAAAAGGCAAAGTTTTCCGGTCCCACCACTTCTTTTCAACATTTTACTGGAGGTCCAAACTTGATCAATAAAGCAAAACAAAGAAATGAAACAAATTCAGATTGAGAAATAAACAATAAAATTGTGTTTATTCACAGACAACCTGATTTTCCATGAAGAAAATCTTAAGTAATGTACTAATTAGCTATAAAACTAATTTATGTGTTTTGTATTGTCATAAGATATAAGATCAGTATACAAAAGTCAATTATATTTCTATATACCAGCAACAAACAATTGGAACTTTACAGAAAAGAATTCCATTTTAAATTATATAAAACATGAAATAACTGGGGATACATTTAAATTTAATGTACATTTAATACTGTATGCTTAAAACTGCAAAACATTACTGTGATAAATTAAACACCTCAATAGAGAGAATGCATGAACATAGATCAGAAGGCTTAATACATTTCAGATGTGAATTCTCCTCAAAGTGATCAAAAAATTCAATGCAACCCAATCAAAATCCTTTCAAGTTTTCCGTAGAAATTGATAAACTAATTCTAAAATTTATATGAAAATGGAAGACTCTATATAATCAAGGTAAATTTGAAAAAGAAAAAACATTTTGAAAAAACATGGACTTCATCTGATTTCAAGAATTACAATTAACCCTTGAACAGCGAGGGGGTTAGGAGCGCTGACCCTCCTCTGCAGTTGAAAATTCGAATATAATTTATCGTCTGACCTCCACATCCCAGTTTCTTCCATATTCACGGTTCTGCAACATGCATTCAAACAACCTAGGGTCATGTAGTACTATAGTATTTACTATTGAACAGAATCCACAAATAAATGGACCCACACAGTTCAAGCCCATGTTTTTCAAGGGTCAACTGTACTATTACTCTACAGCAATTAAGATAGTATTATATTAGCATGAAGATAAACATATAGGTTAATGAAACAGAACTGATTCCATATTAGACCCACATGTGTATTACCAAAGATTTCTGAAAAGTTCCAAGGAAATTAGTTAGGAAATTCCAGTAAGTTGTGCTGGATCCATTGGCTATTTATATGCAAAAGATTAAACCTCAATGTCTACTTTATACTATATATATCAAAAGTATCTCAAAATGAATCATAAACATAAGTATAGGAGCTAAAAGATAAAATGTAAAGAAGAAAACTTAGGGAAAAATACTTCCCCTTTTTGTAGGTTTAGTTGTCAGTGAGGAGGACATATTTATAGGAGAACTTGCTTTAGTTGTGGAATAGAGAGGCAAGAAAATACCACTCCCGCTAAATTGCCATACTAAGGAGGGGTTGTGGGGGTTTTAGTGTTTTTCCCCTGATGGATATGGTTGCCCTTCTTTCTTTTTTCCTTTATATGCCTTCCCCCGATCATGAATGTTCCATACATATGGAATTACATACATTTCTGGTCTTTTTTTTCCTCTAGTCATCTATTTTTCTCACTTTCCTATCGCTGTATAACATGTCATCTGAAAATTTAGTGGTTTATGAAACAGGCATCTATTTAACTCAAAATTCGGCAGTTTGGGCAAATTTGGTAAGATCCGGTTGTCTCAACATCATGTGATATCAACTGTGACCACTCATGGCAGCTCAGCTGAGATGGACATGTCGAAGATGTCCATGAGTTCTTCAAGACTTCTTTCCATGTGGTGTTCTCTTATCATTAGAAACTTATAGCCAGAGCTCCTTAGAAGGCAGCAGGATGCTAATAAAAGCTTCTCACGTGGATACACTTCATTGGGTAAGCTATTGTAAAGCCTCTGTTAGTATTATTCTTGCTGTCTCATGACCAGATTCAGTACTGGAGGGGAGGACACAAGGTGTGTATCCTGGGGATGTCTCCAGTATAACAGTCTGCCACATACCAGGAGCCCTGTCTAAGTAGGTAGCTCTCTTTTATCAGACTTCCACTGCTGCCTACTGCTTGTTATATACGGATTTTGTGCAGGTGGGAAGGGAGATATTTCCCTGAAAATTTCCCCCAAAGTTAATTCTGCTAATTCTACTTGTTCTCTCTTGGATTCTAGTTTTTTCTGGAATAATCGTTTCCTTTGCAGAGCTATTTTCCAAGCTTTTTTTGAGCAGTTTTCTCAACAGGTCAATCTAATCCTACTTATACCTAAATCTTCTAGTGATATCTACCAAATTTTAAATTTACAATTATTTTTCATTTTTATGATAGATTTTTTTTTTGTTTCTTTTTGTCCCCAAATATCTTCTCTATCCTTTTTTCCTGGGATATATTGTTGAAAGTAAAGTAAAGGAGACACATAGGCTGTGTCTACCATAATGTTCTGCGGTGATGAGATAAATGACTCTAGTTGGCTCCATCTCTGAATCCTTTCCATTAGAACTGCCAGCTTCCCCCATTCTCAATATACCCACAAGTCACAACTCTCAGTATTCACTTTTCTGTATCTCTCACATTGACTCCAGAGGCTTATTCACATGACTTGCTTTGGTCAGTGGGGTATTAGCAACCATGATTCAACAGAGGCATATATATATGTTTTCACACTGGGAATTATCCTCTTGAAATGTTCTTTCATGGAACATTTACAGCAGCCATGCTATAAGGTAGTCCAGGCTATTTTGCTGGAGAGAGGTCACATGGAGAGGTGCTGGTGGATGAGACTTCATGAACTGAGAGAAAAGGACATGTCAAGGAGAACTGAGGCATTCCAGCCGGACTCCCCACTGAATGCAGCTACTTGAATGACCCCAGTCAAAACCATGTGGATCAAAAGATCTGACCAGTCAACCCCAGAATCACAAGAAATAAAAAATCACTGTTTTAAGACACTGTTTTGGGGTGTTTCATTATGCAGCAATAAATAAGTCAATCATGCACAAAGGAAAGCCTTGCCCCCAGACAAACTGGACTACTCACATTTCCCATAAATTCTTTCTCGTTTTTCCTCCTTTATTGGTTTTCTCACGTTTTTACTTCCTTCTAGAATGTGTATGCCTCTCTGCCTATTGAAATCCTACACATCCTTCAAGATGTTGAGATATTAAGTATTGAGCAAAGTGATAAAGGTAACCTGTATTTCTAATATGTTTTGGCTTATCTTTCTTTACTTCTTACCAAGCAGAAAATCCCCCAGGATTTGTGGTTGTCTCTATTTTCATTAACTAGGCAGAACTACAACACTCTTATTATTTTAAACCCAAGTGACTGTAAATTGTCGACATGCCAAGAAAACTGCTATTGTAGTTGATTGAAGCTGTTTCAGGAGTTCATTTTCTTTTTCAGCTATCTGGTTCTTGCAATTAGTGGAAAATGGACCCAATGATAATAATTACAGCAGTCGTTTTTTGAATGCTTACAGCACTGTGTTAAGGCGTTTACATGTGTAATCCAGGTGTCCCAGACCTCAGCATTCCGTGCTTACCAAAGAAGGTCCTCATCCAGAAGCTACCATGCTATTCTACTCCTGCTCTGGCTCCACTTGGTAAAATCTGCTCACAAATCCACTTGGTAAAATCTCATAGTGTCATTTCCCATCGTGAAAATGCCAATCTACATTAGGAGTGTGGTCTCCCTATTTCCCCATAGCTTGGGACTACTTGGTTTGGGTTGTAAGAGCATGGGTGGAAAAGGAGCTTCCTACCCAATTCTTTCCCAGGCTTGTCATCTGGGTTCTGAAACAGGTCAGCTTATATAAAGAGTCTCATAGATGATAAAAAATAAGAGTAGATATTTATTAATCATTGGCCAAGCACTTTACTTTTTATCCACAGTTCCCTATAATATACCCAACACCTCTACGAAATAGTATTATTATCATCACCATTTCTCAGATGGGTATGCAGACTTAGAGAGGTGAACATGCCCAAGATCAAACAAGTTTCCAAGAAATTGCATCAGTTTTTGTCTGTCCCTACTCTAATCATAGGAGCTCAAATCCAGTTCAAGGAGCTTGATGGGTGTCATGCATGTCCCATTTCATTTGTTTACCCAGGTCTGATTGCCACCAGGAACTCTCAGCCCATTCCGCCATTCCACTGCGTTGATTTTGCAACCAAAGCTCCTCTCTTATAAGAGAATGAAAACAGATATGGAGGAAAGGAGGATACAGAGGAGCTGCCTGCATTAACGTGTGTATCCAACTCAGTCAGCCAAAACCAGCCCATTACACCTGCATTACCTTGCTATTTTAAACAACAAATACAATATATATGATGGTTAGCCTTGTTCCTGTTTTACAGCTGAAGAAACTAACACTCAGCACTGTTAAGCAATCTGTCCACACTCACAAAGGGATCATGTGATTATGAGCAGAGTGATTAGTAGTGCAAACTGAGCTCATGAGTCTGTCGTAATATGTCCCGGAGAAGGCCTTAGGAAAGTGAGAAAACAGAGCTTACCTAAACTGGGAATTTCGAATATTTATTTAGGAGGAAACTTTTTTTGTATCAATTTGAACAAAGGGACTTCCAATAACTAGAGATATGTGTTGAGACTCTCAATATAGAAAGAGATAACATGCAGACATGAACAAGTAACCACTTAAATCAATCAGATTTATATCTGTAAAAAAAGTAATTTCACATTTATGTTCTAATACTGATGTTATAACTTCAGGCTTCTAGCAGGAAATGAGAGGAATGCCCTGTCTTATTTTCCCCCAGTGACTTAGAAGCCCATGCCAGGAACAGACTGCAAGTACCCAATTTCCGCAGTAAATGCCACCCTGGCTGTTGCTTACTTTTCATATTAAAATATTTCTAATACAGGCAGGGTTTGTACTCTCTCTAAGGAGAACTGGTTTCATTTTTATTATATACTTAAGGAACACCTTAACTTTTCAAAATGAAAATTAGTGAGGAAGGAAATAAATTAAGATGAAATAGAAGGTATTTACTGAACCTGGTATATTTCTGAAGAAAAGTGTGTGGTATACCACACAATTATGAAATTAGGTCTTAATTAAAATGGCAAATGCTTAACGTGTTAATGCATTTCATATAAAATTAAACTCTATAGTCCAAGGTAGCAGATAAAACTTTATTCTATCCCCCTAAAAATACATAAATAAAGATTCAGAAGAAGATGACAGCAATCTAGTCTGAGATTAGGTTGTAATTTTATTATATCAATCAACCACTTTTTAAAAAAAATTTATTAAAATCGTTCCTTCTCCCAATATATTTTCTTTAATATATTAGGTTAGTATTGTAAATCTATTCATTTTCCTCGGTTTCTTAATATTAGGTAAAATCAGCATATTCAGAAATGAGGCTGCATCATCATTTCATATTTTTAGCCAGGAGGGGTGCAATGGACTGAATATTTGTGTCCCTCCCAAAATTCAAATGTTGAAATCCTAACCGCCAGTGTAACAATATTAAGAGGTAGGGCCTTTGGGAGGTGGTAGGTCATGAGAGTTGAGCCTTACTGAATGGGATTAATGCCCTTATAAAAGGGACCCTACAGAGATTTCTTGCCCTCTCTTCACCATGTGAGAATACAAGAAGTTGGCAATTTGAAACCGGAAGGGGGCTTTCATCAGAACTCAGCTGTGCTGGCACCTGATCTCAGACTTCTGGCCTCCAGAAATGTGTGAAAAAAATTTCTGTTTACAACCCACTCAGTTTGTGGTATGTTTTTATAGCAGCCTGAACTAAGACAAGGAATATGCTTTATAGCCATCAATGAGAAAGGCTTATATTTCTGATAAACTTCATCGAATGAAACATAAACTTTCTTATATTTATTCCATAGCATAGAATTTGTAGATTATAATTTTTTATATAAAGTGATCCACACAATATTCTCAATAAAAAACACCTTCTTGTATGGAATCGCCTCCTTCATTAAAATAAACACATAAAGCCTCAATGTTTTACCCCTAGAAGGATAATTGGTAGGTGGAAGGGAGCAGCTGGACTGAGTTACTCCACATCTGTTGCTCTTGAATTATGTCTTCTCTACCCTCATTTAGCCCCCAGAAGCACACTGCCTTTTTTTAAAAAAAAAATTCTTATTCAAGCATGGACACAGAGCTTTTCTATTTGTTGTCCTTCTCATGGTTGAAAAAGGAAAGAATTTTCAAAGATTTTACACAATACTGGGGTACAATGAAAATGACATTAAAATAGAAAGTATATGAAGCTTAAATAGGTTACTGATTCTACCATAACTAGTTTACCTTCAGTACTGCAGATGCATGAATAAGTCCAGCTGAGCTTAGACATCAGAAGAACCCTACAACTAGCTCAGATAAAAATTTTGATCCACAGAATTGTGAGCTTAATAACTTTTTAAAATAGAACTTTATTGGAGTAAAATTGCTTCACAATACCGTGTTAGTTTCTGTTGCACAACAAAGTGAATCAGCCATATGCATACACATGTTAACTTATTAATAAGTTAATAATATTTTATTTTTAATCCTATCTTTTGGATCTTTACTTTTGTAGGGATGATAACTTTCAAAATGTAAAGGTATTAATATGATGAAAATATTAAAAATATTATTTTAGAAAATAAATCTAAAAATAACTGAGAAACTTGACACTAGTTTTACAGATTTATTCACATAATTAACTAACTCATTCTTATAATGGCAATTTTTTAAAAGAAAAACTTCCAACGAACTTTAGAAACCACCCATAAAAAGGAGGAAATGGAGCCTGAAAGTGGTATTCCAAAAGTAAAAGCTTTAATAAAGTTATTACTAATAATTTTAATTACTAATAAAGTTATTACTAAAAATTTATTACTAATAATAAAATTTTCAAGTACAGCAATATAATCAAAATAATATCACTGGGAAGCAGAGATATCAGAATATAATAAGCAAATAGTTATATCATCATAAAACATTTTCCTACAAAAATTATGAAAGTTATTGACAAAGGAACTACATTTTAAATGGAGCAATAAAGCATAGCATTCAACTTTTATACAATGAGACCATTTATTCAAACAAAATCTTATACGTAATCACACTAAAACACATCTGAAACCATGGCTTCTCTAGAATGATAGGTGCCAAAATGATTATATATAAGAATCACTTAGGAAGTTTTAAAGGCATGCAGATTAGACCTCATCACAGATAATTAAAAATAATAATCCTCCCAAGTGATTCTAACACACAGGCAGGGGTGAGAACCAGGGCTCTGGAAGAATTAGAAGGTGACCTGGAGGCCCATTCACTTGGACCACTGCTGTCAACTGAAGAATCCAGGAAATAGATTTGGAAGACCACTAGAATAACAGGTTGATTCTAATTGACAATTAATAAACAAATTATATTTTGAAATAAGTAAGATTTTAGTAAAAGTAAGTTCAGGAGTAAAAATAGTAAATGTTACTTAGTCCTTTAAGGAAGATGTGATCATATTAAATATACCAGACAGTGATAAAACAAATAATTATGAAACAGGAAAGGAACCTATCTGTTATAGAAAAAAAATTCCACCACTTGAGGCAGTTAGAAAGAGATTTAAAAAAGCATCAGCGGGGCTTCCCTGGTGGCGCAGTGGTTGAGAGTCTGCCTGCCAATGCAGGGGACACGGGTTCGAGCCCTGGTCTGGGAAGATCCCACATGCCGCGGAGCGACTGGGCCCGTGAGCCACAATTACTGAGCCTGCGCGTCTGGAGCCTGTGCTCCGCAACAAGAGAGGCCGCGATAGTGAGAGGCCCGCACACGGTGATGAAGAATGGCCCCCGCTTGCCGCAACTGGAGAGGGCCCTCGCACAGAAACGAAGACCCAACACAGCCAAAAATAAATAAATAGAAAAAAAAAAAAAAGCATCAGCCTGGCTAACAAGCACATGAAAAGATGCTCAGCATCACTAATTATCGGAGAAATGCAAATCAAAACTACAATGAGGTATCATCTCACACTGGTCAATGGCCATCATCAAAAAATCTACAAATAATATATGCTGGAGAGAGTGTGGAGAAAAGGAAATTCTCCTACATAGTTGGTGGAAATGTAAATTGGTACATCCACAGTATGGAGGTTCCTTAAAAAACTAAAAATAGAGCTACCATATGATCCAGCAATCCCACTTCTGGGCATATATCTGGAGAAAACCATAATTCAAAAAGATACATGCACCCCAGTGTTCATTGCAGCACTATTTACAATAACCAGGACATGGAAGCAACCTAAATGTCCATCAAGAGAGGAATGGATAAAGAAGATATGGTACATATATACAATGGAATATTACTCAGCCATAAAAAAGAGTGAAATAATGTCATCTGCAGTAACATGGATGGGCCTAGAGATTGTCATACTGAGTGAAGTTAAGTCAGACAGAGGAAAGACAAATATATATCGCTTATATGCGGAATCTAAAAAAAAGGGTACAAGTGAACTTATCTACAAAACAGAAATAGAGTTACAGATGTAGAAAACAAACTTATAGTTACCAGGGGGGTAAGGGGGGGAGGGATAAATTGGGAGATTGGAACTGACATATATACACTACAGTATATAAAATAGATAACTAATAAAGGAACTCTATTCAATACTCTGTAATGGCCTATATGGGAAAAGAATCTAAAAAAGAGTGGATACATGTATATGTATAACTGATTCACTTTGCTGTACACCTGAAACTAACATAACATTGTAATCAACTATACTACAATAAAAATTTTTTTAAAAAAGCATCAGCCAATGAATTAACAATTTGTGTTGTCCAGTATGAGACACTTGGAGCTATATATTTTAGAGTAGACTTGATTCCTACTCTCGAGAAATCATAATAAAAAAGAAATTTCCAGTTAGAACACATACACACAATTTACATAATGCATGGTGTTGTGTATTATATATAATATGTTGTACGTATAATAGTATATATAATATGCTCTACACACATACATATACAGTATAGACACACATAAATTCATTTTTAAATGTTTAAATGATGATGTGTGGTCTTTGTTGACGGTAGAAGGATATAGATTTAGACTATATTTTTAAAATTGGAATTGGTTATTAATGTTTCATTATTATTTGAATATTATGTTTAATAATATGCACACTTTTTTAGCAACTATTTAAGTCACCAAAAAATCTGTTAATAAACTTTAACCTGAAAGATCCAGATAGATAAGATAAAAGTGAAGATTTTTATTAGTAATTAATTTTTAGGATCACCTACAAGTTCCTTCATCCTGGGTGTGACCCTTTACATTCAATTTTGGCTGTATACACTCTCCATGAAAGTTGAAGCAAATGTTTTAATATAGATGGAAACAAGTTAATTAGTGGATATTTTTTTTAATGGTCTTCATTATGCCTGAAAGAATGAGTGACATTAACATCTATCCCCTAAAAGCTAATAATGCATTTGTGAGCCACACCATAGGTTTATTGAAAACTAGAAAATAAAAATACAAGCTTTAAAAAAGTAATCTTGCTACAAACAGAAGCACTTAGAGTGGCAATACAAACAACTGCTATAAAATGTACCTAAGTTTTAATGTATTAAAAAATGTGATATTTTTTTCACATGGAGAAAGAGTAATAACTTTAGGAATTCATAATCCCTGAAGTATATAATTCATTTCCTGATATTTTGGCCAAACATCTTAATAAAAATTCAAAGTTATGGAAATCATTTTAAAATTAAATTTGCTTTAATCAATGGGAAATCTTCTGACCATATTGCCACTTCTCAGTAAAAAAATGAATACAAACACTGCAAATCTGAGTTTAAATTCAAGACTCTAGGTCTTAACTCTAGCTGGCTAATGGGGCATGTTTGACATTTGTTTCTTTATTCCTTATTCTTTTTCACTTTGAATTTTTTCTTTAATGAAGACAAAATTCTTGACAACTACACTGCCCCAGAGATTAGATTTGTAGCAATGAGGTCAAGTCGCTCTATATTTACATTTCTCCTAAATTCTCATCCTTTTTAGTAACATTATCCATTTCCTTACCCTCTTTGTGGTGACTTATTTCACCTGCTAACCTTTCTCTTTCACGGTATTATTATCAGGGTCACTATTTCTTGTAATCAGAATGCACATCTTGCTATTAGTTTAAAGCACAACTCTTTTTTTCAAATAGGTTAACACTCAGATTTTGATAACAGCAGCGACTGAATGGCACCTTGAGTCATTTACTTCTTAAATCACTTCAAAGTTTTAAGTCTCCAAACCAGGCCAGGAAGTTGAAAATATTTCACTATTTACAGAGAGATATTACAGACTCTTTCATCGCTGTTGTATACCAGTTTTTGAACATCTAACCTGAGTAGACCTCCTTTGGTCTCTTGTGCATGCATTTGTTCACTCAGCAAACACTTGTTCAGCATTTGCCACATCCTAAGAATTGTGTGAGGCAGTGAAAACTCAGAAATTAAAGAAGAAAAAAATCCCTGCCTTCCAGGTGCTCACATCAAAGATCAAAGCAAGCAGACATTTGGTGTACACTGGGATCCTGGGGAATGGATTAAAGTTTTGCATTTTATGCAAAAGAAAGAGAAGGGAAGAGGAGAGGGAAGTTTTCCCAGTGGAAATAAACACAAGCTAAATTTGAATTAACAGTAAATGTCAGCAAGTGGTGGGGAAATGGTACTTCAGGTCTCTGGCCAAGAAAATGCACTGCTCAGGTCTCCTGCTGCAGGGAGCACAGTTGACTGACAGCCCCAGCTGGACTCACTACTCCATTCATGTAGAGGCTATGCTTCTTTTGGCCTGTTTTGGGCCAAAAACTGAGAGCTGTGGGGTACTTGTGCAGGCCATTCCTGTGGGATGGGGGACTTTTCTAATGGATGCCTTTGGTTCCATTCCTCTTTGCCTGATGAAGCTTTCTTAGAAGTCTGAGAATCTTCCTTCCAAGTCCTCCTTCCTCTCTCCCAACTTTTCTTTTTCTTTTTCTTTTTTTCAGGTCAGACCTCTTATCATGGACTGAATGGTTTCTCTCTATATTTCTTCTTTTTCCTTTTTATCTTTCATATTTGCCTGCCTTCCCCCACCCAATCTCTCTTTCATGACTAATCTTGTTTTGGAGACTGCTCCTTGGGAAACCTGAATTAACACAGGTGGTATCAAGAGTGGTCCAATGAACATGTGGTTTGGGGACTGGTTCACTTGTTGCCTGGTGAGCGAAGAGTATACTATCCTGAGTGGTATTTGGGTAAAGATAGCCCCTGGCAA
Source organism: Eschrichtius robustus (assembly GCF_028021215.1). Taxonomy (NCBI): domain Eukaryota; kingdom Metazoa; phylum Chordata; class Mammalia; order Artiodactyla; family Eschrichtiidae; genus Eschrichtius; species Eschrichtius robustus. Next base: position 65,550,252 of record NC_090828.1, read on the forward strand.
AGGTGGTGGCCTAACTGCTGAAGATTTCACTGGAGGTAACCTGGGAAAATGTCCTGGTACAGGGGAAGCCCCATGCAGGTGCAAAGACTGAGACATTTTATATTTCAAATGATATGACCGATAAGGGGTTAATATCCAAAATACATAAACAGTTCATACAACTCAATATGAAAAAAACAAGCCCGATTAAAAAATGGGCATAAGACCTTAACAGACATTTTCCCAAAAAGGACATACAGATGGCCAAAAGGCACATGAAAAGATGCTAAACATTGCTAATTATTAGAGAAATGCAAATCCAAACCACAAGGAGATATCACCTCACACCTCTCAGAATGGCTATCATCAAAAACTCTACAAATACATTTTGGTGAGGATGTGGAGGAAAGGAAACCCTAGTACACTGCTGGCGAGAATGTAAATTGCAGTCACTGTGGAAAACAATACGGAGGTTCCTCAAAAAACTAAAAATAGGACTACCATGTGATTCAGCAATCCCACTCCTGGGTATATATCCAAAGAAACGGAAACACTCATTCAAAAAGATACATGCACCTCAATGTTCATAGCAGTACTATTTACGATAGCCATGATATGGAAGAAAACTAAGTGTACATCAGCAAATGAATGAATAAAGATGTGGTATATATATATACAATAGAATATTACTCAGCCATAAAAAAGAATGAAATTCTGCCATTTGCAACAACATGGGTGGACCTAGAGAGTATTATGCTTAGTGAAATAACTCAGAGAAAGACATATACTGTATGTTATCACTTATATGTGGATTTTAAAAAAACAAACGAATGAATATAACAAAACAGAAACAGACTCAGAGATACAGAGAACAGACTAGTGGTTGCCAGTGAGTTGAGGGGAGGAGGGAGGGGCAAGATAGGGGCAAAGGATTAAGAGGCACAGATTACAATACTATGTATAAAATAAATAAGCTACAAGGATATAGTGTACAGCACAGGAAACATAGCCAATATCTTATAATAACTTTGAATGGAGTATAATGTATAAAAACATCGAATCACTATGTTGTACACCTGAAACCAATATAGCATTAAAAATCAACTATACTTCAATTAAAAAAATAGGACGAAGTGAGAGAGTGGCATGGACATATATACACTACCAAATGTAAAATAGATAGCTAGTGGGAAGCAGCCGCATAGCACAGGGAGATCAGCTCTGTGCTCTGTGACCAGCTAGAGGGGTGGGATAGGGAGGTTGGGAGGGAGGGAGACGCAAGAGGGAAGAGATATGGGGATATATGTATATGTATAGCTGAGTCACTTTGTTATAAAGCAGAAACTAACACACCACTGTAAAGCAATTATACTCCAACAAAGATGTTAAAAAGAAAAAAAGTACTTTTCTCATTAGTTAAAAAAAAAATTCAGGCGTTTTAGAAATATGGGGGCAATTGTTCCTACAAGGACCTCAGAGCTGGCTGGTTATTGCTACCCTGAATCGACTTCTTGCCAGGGGGGGTAATGAGAAACTGAGGGATGTTAGCAAGCCGTAAAAGGCTAAGTGTGAGTGCCAGAGGTTCCCTTTGGTAGCTTACACAAAGTGTTCTGTCTCCTGCAGTGGAATTGTGGACCGAGCTGAGGCAGTAACTCATGACTTGATATTTATATTCAAAGAGCTCCAGAAATGTCCAAATGTTCAGAAAACCAGGTCCTTTTTGCTGAGTTCAAGGCTCTGGCTGGGAAAACATGGGACTCTAAATTATGGGATGGGGACATCTGGATGGATGCCTTTGAGGGTGCTGGCACTGCAGAACCCCCTGAACCATCAGAACTTGCAGAGCAGACTCTCTCCTTCTTAGTAAGACGTAGGACATCTGCTGTGCTAGAAGATGCTATAGAGGTTTCTCCCCCTCATGGCAACAGGTGTGTCCTTGAGGAGCTGTGCCAATTTCCTCCCCTGGTTGCCAGGCTGATAACTAGAGTTAAATCCCAACATCATCCACGTGAGGGTGTGCTTAAGAGAGGAAACAACTCACTGAAGGAGATGTGAGCATTAGTAAGCAAGCACTGAAAGGAGCAAGGAGAGTAAATCTGAGATTGAATCTTGGATGTGTCTAATCAATGGGATGAGATGTAAGGTGAGGCAATCAAGAATTCACTCACTTGGGGGCAATTATGGGGGGCGGGGGGGACACAGGATTTAACACCCTGCCATTACTGTAGGTGATGAGGCAAACTTGCTGCTAGAGTAGCTCTTACAGGCCGGAAGAAGCTATGCCCCAGGCTGAGCAAAGTGGAAATGCCTGAGTTGCACTGGAAGACGGTAGAGGAATAAGCAAAGAGGTGAGGGGATTGTTAGAATAAATACATGAGGTCAGAAGACCCAACAGGGGATTATGTTCCACAGGAAGGCCCAGAGGACATGGCATTCACCATGATCACTGGGAATGCACTGAGGAGAGAGGCACCAGCATCTCCAAGGAGTTCTGTGTTGAATCTCTTCTGCAGGTCTGCAAGGGGGGGCAGTCACAGAGCTGGGATCACCAACATCAGTGGGGGATAACTCTCTCCTAGTTATTAGAGTCAAGGTGTCAAAGTAGGGGAAATGGCATTCTTTACTGATTTATATTAACTGACTAGCAATACTATGGACTTTAACAATTTCTGCAAAGATTTTAACACTATATCTAATAAATTCCATAATTGTCATAGGTATCAATCAAAACGAAAAGATAAAAGTATTCAAACTTTGAGTCTATATTGAATTTAGTTTATGTGGTGATATCTGGTGAACTGTTTATGACCAACTTGTGTGTGGACTAAAGAGGGTCCTGTGAAAGAACTCATTTTCACAGAAAACGAAAACAGTGATGTGCTTAAACCAACATGAATGTTTTAGTCTTCAGCTGAGACTAGTGAATGTGCAAAATTACAGTTGATTGGGCAATCTACCCAAGTAGGTAAGATTAGGAGGCAGTAAAATATGACCTATTTCTGCGGTGTTGAAGAGCATGAGGTTTAGACAGACATCTGAATCCATTAGGCACTAATCATGTAACACTGAGCAAATGATTTAACTTCTATAAGCCTCAGTTTTCTAAACTGTAAAAGACGAATGAATACTTGGCTCAGAAAATGACACATAATAGAAAGCGAAAGAAAACTAGTTACTACTGTTATTATTACATCATTCATTCTGCTCAACATTTCATGGGTCCTTTTATTCTGAAGATATTTCCTCTCTTTGGCCCTGGGAAATTAACTTCTACAATGTTCTTTCTTTTGTTTCACTATTTGGCTTTTGACCTTCTTTCTATAGGTCTGATATTTTATTGAATTGTTCTGTGTTTCATCTTTCCTTTTATATTTTTTTTACCTCTTTGTATTTTTGCTCTTTGCTTTGAAAAATTTCATCAAATTTTATCCTCCAGTCCTTTTACAGATTTTTAAACCATACAATCATATTTTAAATTTCAAAGAGCTTTTTTCCTGTAATCTTCCCTTTTTTAGAATTATATACTTGTTTTTTAGAAACAATATTTTCTTGATTTTCTCTGGTGATGTATCTAGATCTTTTTATATCTACCTATCTAGCTTACTATTTTCATATTTCCTGAAAAATCTGTTTCTTCTCTGTTTAAATATTCTTTTGTTTATTTTATTTTATAGGGTTTCCTCAGAAGTCTGGCGATCTTTGACTGTTCCTTTTTTTTTTTTGTAATATGGATCCATCTGCTTCTTCCCTGAAATGGGAAGTGTGACTGGACTAGCAGTGGACAAGAAATGGTAAAGCAATAAATAAAAGAAGGTGAAAGAGACTTACTGTTTCTATGTAAATCTCAACAGATAATTACTAAAAATTGTTACTACTGGATTAGTTGTAAGGTAATGATAAAAGTGCTTAAATGTTGAATGTCTGGACCGATTTGCATTCAATTTATTTTAGGAGTGTTCTTACACCCTTTTAAGGAAACTGATATTACATATTTAATTTATACCTTGGGCTGTAGTAGAGTAAGAATGAGGAAGGAAGACTCCAATTAACTAATGTACTTAAAAGAAAAACTTTGGAACTATGTGGAAAGATTGTGTCTGAATGTGTGTTCATAAGTTTAAAGCTACAATGAAATACTTAAGATATCTAGGTATTACTTCTGGGGTTTCTGGCTATAAGTGACTTTTTGATCTATTGACTAAATACTAATAGTTTCACATTAAAAGTGTGTACTAAGATGGCAGACAAATTTGTCTTTAACAAATATAAAAATAATGTTATAGTTAGTACATTCATCTATATTTTCACATGAATAGTCTTTATGTTAATTTAGGGCTCCTTGTATTAGTATATGCTTTTAATGAGGGGGAGCTTTGCTACACAAAGAGAGATCCACGAACCAAAAGTATTATCACCCTGGAGCTTGTTAGAGATGCAGAATTTCAGCCCCTCCCAGACCTACTGAATCGAAATCTGCATTTTACCAAGGTCCCCTGCTGATTCTCATGCTCACTGAGGTCTGCCCAGTAGATAGGGAAGAGGATCGAATTGAGGGTCATTATTCCTTACTCTAGAACTGCTTTTTTCCTTATGATATGTTTTATGTTGAAAACCATACTTCAAAATCTTGGAAGTGTTGGTATAATGTATTCAGGGGGGAAGCTTAGAAGAGAACAATGAGTAGCATTTCATGTCATACATTTGCATGAAAATCCATGTACTTGAGAGCAGAAATATACTGAAAAACTCTGGTGAAAATAAAGGCAAAGAGAAAATAACTGGCAAGGTCATATTAGAGATGACCAAACTGAATCAGAGATAAGATATAGTAATTAATGGTGGACATTTTAGCTGGGTAGACAGTTTCTGGATGATTCAGTGCAAAAGCAGGGTAGCAGATAAATTTTTTCACTTTAATTGATGACTTAATGTCGATTTTTCCCCTGAGAAGGAAGAGCAAGGGACAAGAAGTTTTACTACTATTGTCTTAACTTTACCATCACAGAAGAGCCAATTGATGAATTGGAAATAATAGGACATTGGAGAATTACAGTTAGCTGTTTAAGAGTCTGTGATAACGAGGGAAATCTAGGCATATCCAGACTAACAGGCCAGATTATGGGAAGTTAAATTTCAAAAATTGAAAGAATGTTGGATATGATCCTGTAGTCTGAGTCTCTAAAAGAAAAATAATCAAAAGAGAGGCATTCAAAAAAGAAGTCACAATTCCAGTAAGAAAGAAGAGAGCTGTAGCTTTAAGAACCATTGTAGCTGACCAGCAAGTCTTACAAGGATATAGAAAGACAGAGATGAGGAGACCTAAAGAATGAACATATGGCTTAGTTAGGTCAGGATAATGACAGGAAAGTTCAAATCTAGATAGACAAAGTCCCTTAAGTGTGGATTATTATGTGGAGATTATGGTATAATCTTAATATAGCCATGAGAAGGAAGCCAGATTACTCAACTCTCACTTTGTTTCTCTATTTCTACTTGTATTATAATAATTTGTTCACATCTGTCTCCCAAATTAAATTGAGGGCAAAAATCTAATCTGGTTAATTTTTATATTACCAAACTATAGTATAAAGTAGAAACTCACTGAAGTATAAACTCAGTCAACTGTGCTGAATGAGTGAAGAGTAAATACTGGTAAGAGAGAGCTGTAACAACTTCGGTTAAAAAAGAGAAGTTATCTCTTAAAAATATTTTTATTTGTATTTTTTAAGACTGTTACTATGATGACTAAATAATCCTTTTAGAATTTTATAAAATTCTAGACTAGGTAAAAAGGAAGTTCTACTAAACTCAGAGAGCAGGGATATTAAGTACAGTACCCTGGTCTTGATTAAATGGATCCAAAATGATTGAGAAAACATGAAGACTGTAACTCCAAGTTGCCATTTTTCTATACATTTTTCTTATATTTGAATAGATATTACATGAACATAGTTAAGATATTGGAATGTACGAAGGTACATAATTAAATGTATTACTTCAATTTCATGTTGATGATTATGTTTAGTTTTCAGTTTTCACAATTGTATATATTAACAACTCATTGTTTACTTTTACATATTTGTGTGGTGTAAGTAAAAGTCATACCGTGTTTAAGTTCCTACCTTCCCATCTTCTGTTGCTAACCACTTCTAGTATTAGCTTCTTATGTAACCTTCCATAGCTTCCCTGTGTATCACTACACAAATATGAATCTACGGTTTTATTCCTCTTTCCCTTTTTTGTATACAAATAGTAGCATAGTATACACTTTATTTTCCAACTTGGTATCTCCCAACTTTGTTGTGTTTTGGTAATCTTTCCACATCCATGTATAAAGAGATTTTTTATCATTTTCTATTTTCATTTTTTATTATGGAAACTCTCAAAACAAATAAAGGTAGAAAGAATCGTATAAGTTTCAGCAATAATTATCAATATTCTGCCACTCTTGCTTCATCTATTCCCCATTTTTATTTTTTCTTGGGATATTTTAAAACAAATCTCAGATATTTTACCTCATCAATGAATACTTTGATATGTACAGCTGACTACTGAACAATATGGATTTGAACTGTGAGAGTCCACTTATACATGGATCTTTTTTTTCAATAGTAGATACTACAGTACTAAAGGATCCGAGGTTGGCTGAATCCATGGGATGGGGAAACTTGGATACAGAGGACCCTTGTATAAGGAGGGCCAACTATAAGTTATATACAGATTTTCAGCTGCACAAAGGGTCAGCGCCCTTAACCCCCAAATTATTCTAGTGTTGACTGTATTTCTAATAGCTAAAAATATTATTTATTTATTTGCATAAACCCAATGCCACTATCAAACCCAGCTAAATAAATGACTCATTTATATAATCTAAAACTCAGATCATGTTCAAGTCCCTCCTCAACTTTGCTCAAAATTATTTTTTTACAATTGGTTTATTTGAATTGCTATTCAAGCAAATCTATACATTGCATTTGGTTGACATGTCTCTTAAAGTCTCTTTTAATCTATAACATTTCTCTCTCTCTTTTTCCCCCTGGCCTTTATTATTATTATTTTTTTAATCTAGGGATCATCTGTCATGTAGAAGTTCCTACATTCAGACTTGTTTCCACATTCAGATTTAGTTGGCTGTATCCTCCTAGTATTTAACATGGTCCTCTTCCCATTATACTTCCTATAGTTAGGGGACTTCTCTGGTGGTCCAGTGGTTAAGACTTCCCCTTCCAATGCAGGGGATGCGGGTTCCATCCCTGGTCGGGAAGCTAAGATCCCACATGCCTCGCGGCCAAAAAACCAAAACATAAAAACAGAAGCAGTATTGTAACAAATTCAATAAAGGCTTTAAATATGTTCCACATCAAGAAAAAATCTTTAGAAAAAACGGGATAGTTAGAACTAGAGGCCTTATTAGAGCCAGGTGCTTTATTAGATTCAGGTGTAATTACTTACAAGCATCCTTCATAAGTGATTCTATCTTCTTCCTGATGCATCTCAGCAGGATGCACATATCATGGGATAGTTCAATTGTAGTGACTAATCAGTGGGTCTAGGCACTATCAGCCTGGTTCATTCAGCATAAAATTCTCCCTCAATGATCCCCTGATGCTTTTAGCAGCCACTGATGATTGTTGCCTAGATTCTTTTTTCATAAGGAATTGCAAAATGATGCTTTTATAATTCTATCATCCCTCTTCCTTTAATTTGCTGTAATTCTTTAGATAACAAACTTTTATTCACCAACTTTTTGGGTACTGTAAGATACCTACAGGAAAGACAGGATATTTATCATTTTTTTGAAGTAATGAATTAGTGTTCCAGCGTCCTGCAATAGAGACTGATGGGGGTATTTTTTTGTCATTTTGAACTCCTGATTTTTATATATTTTAATTTGTAATCATAATTCCTTTAAAGCTCTAATTGTTCTGTATTTCATCATTCGACTACATTGCCTTTTTTAAAACACAGGTTAAATAAATCATGGATGCACCATGATTTATTTAAACAGTCCTCTACGGATGGGCATCTAGGTTATTTCTGATCTTTTGCTATGCCATGTAATACTGTAATAAATAAACAAATATATATATATATATGTTGTTTCACACATGTACAAATATATATTAAGGATAAATCCCCCAAAGTGAAATTGGTCGTATGATAAGCACATTTATAATTTTGTTAAACGCTGCCCAATTGCCCTCCATAGGGGCTGCGCTAACTGAAGATGCATGAGCAAGTCATGAGAGTGCCTATTTTCACCACAGCGGCGCCAAGAGAATATATTTTCAAACTTTAGGTGGTTTTTCCCCTTGACTCAATAAGTAAATACAGTTATCAAAATATACATATTCAATATGTATGATTCAATATGGATGATTCCCAGAAAAACAGAAAGTATTGGCTAACATGGCCATTTTTACCAGAAGCTTACCAATTGCCATTATTAATCTTTTTGACAAATTGTGAAATACGGATAAAGAAAAACATAATATGAGGAAAAATATCTGTCACAAACTTTAAAGAGTCTGAGATTTAATCTACTCACAAGCTGTAATTTAGCCTGCTGTAGTGTCCTACATGGTGCCAGACATGAGTTTCCTAGCTCAGAGACAAAAGGCTTGATTGCTAACAGCAAAAGGTATATCCAGATGCAAGTTAGTGTCAGCTTTCCAAGCCCCATTTCCAACAGGGGTGGTGCAGATGGGTCTACATGGATACCTGTGCATACAGTGAAATAGGCTACATGAGAGGAACACTGAGTCTAAGGAACCTACTCTTGATACTTTATGGCACCTGCAAGCAAGCCTGCTCTTTGTCCCATAAGAATACATTACTTCATCCTTAAAAGTTGCATGCTGCAAACACAATCCTGAAAAATTACCTAAGTAAAAGCAGTTAGAACTTTACGTTCTTACATACCTAGCCTTAGCAATATGTGCAGGAACAGGAGAGATCCATGGAGGAGTGTAGCCCAGCAATGTCATTTTTGATATTCAAATGATGGAGAAAGCAAATTTGTTAAATGCCAAAAAATGTGAACAATGACATTCCTAAAGTTATGTATTGTATTATTAAAATGTATTTTGTGAGCACTTCGAAAAAAAGATTATTGAAAATAAAAATGACTTCAATAAGATAAGCTATATAGAATTAAGAGTTTCCTCTTAAAAAGGGTTTTATCTTTTGCAGAGCAGAGAAATTTAGCAGGCATAGTATATCTGAATTTTAGAAGATTTTTTAATGGAAAATTGAATAGTATATAATGGTGGATTTATTCCTGATTAAATAAGAATAAGATTATTTTCAAAAAAGGATATTGCTTAGTCAATTTAACCCTGGAGAAAGGTTAATTGTGAGGATATCTCTTACCAACAAAAGTTGATTTTTTTCACTTATGTTATGAATAGTATCTAGAATGGGATAGCAGAAATACTATTGTATTATAACAGTATTTTATGACTTTATTATAATTCATCATATCATATCTTGCTTATTATGATCTTAGCAACACTTTAAGAGTAACAGGAAGCATAGACAGAAAAGAGAGACCAATCTACTATTTCCATATAAAAAGTAGTTGAGGAAACTAAGGATACTGTCCAGCAAAAATAAGACAGAGAATAAGGAGAATGATAGGTCTAGTTTGGAAAATAAAATTAAGGCTGTTCTTTTTGGTTTTTGAGGATTGAGCTTTGGTCTATACCAAAAGACATAGATAGGTTGACAAGTTTGAGTTAAACATAAAAAAATTTCAGCAATCATATGATGGAATGGCATTTGAGATAAAGTAAATTCAATCCAAGGATGGCTCCTGGCTTTGTGGGACCTGAAGATTTTGCAGTTTTAGGGGCTGTCTTTAAGAAAACAAACAAAAATAAATAATTGCAATATAAAATAGGTACCGAAGTAAATGTTTATTTACAGTGAGAAAATATCCAGCAAAGTACACGTTTTCAAAAGATGTCTGATACTACAAATTTTATAAAGTCCAAAATATAACTGAATATTTTAATTAAAGTATCTGATATACTTCTGTAATACTTCCCCTCTATGTTTTTGACTGCATATATACTTAGATCACATCTTTTTGGATAACAGTCCTGTCATATCATTTTCTCTTGGGTATCAGAAAGATAACTCAGTCTTTTCCCTGGCAATGTTGATTAATGTATATGTTTTTAAGATAATAATTTAGAAATGTTTCTTTTAGCTTCACAGCTCATTGCTGGCAATGCCATTGTGTTTCTTGTTTGTTTGTGTTTTGTAAATCTGAGATTTCTGAATCTGTGGTTATATAACTTCTAATCTCATTTAATTGTGGTTTCCAGGTATATCTTTATGTTAGAAAAAATTGTCTGTTTTGTTTGTAATTGGGTACTTCTTATAGTAACATAGAAATTATTGCCAAAATCTTTGAAAAATCAAAAGATCCACAAATTAGAGAAATAAAGTGGTGATTTTAATAAAACATTGCTCCTCATAAGTTGTTTCAGGTAATTTTCCTTTGGTATATTACATCCAGTAGTTTAATTCACGTAATCCATGAAAGACTTCTTTTTTGTTCCTATGGATTTTCTCCTTATTTTTCTAGATTACTTTAGTGAAATATGAATAGCTTAGTGAAATATGAAAGCAAACACATTAAAGAAGGATGGAAAAAAAAGGACTACGAGAAGGAAGAGAAAGGTAAAGCACATGACTTAAGTCTTTAAGATGGTCAGACTTATTCAAAGAAGAAAAAAATATTACTAACAGAAAGAAATTTACTGATGTGGTAGAATTTTTAACAATGTTTTCAATTCACCCAAAGGATATTTTGTCCAGCTACTGACAAGAAAGCCATGTGCATTTTTCTGGGACGCTTTCTCCTTTGCACCCAAAGGATTATACATACTTGGCTTTGGCTGTCAATGACTCAATACCATTTTCAACTTTAGAACACCCTCATGATAATACCATGCAGTACAGTTTAAAAGCAGAAATGACACAAATACATTCTATTCCCAGAGAAGAATATTCCTCATCTGTAAATAGATGACAGGGGTTTTTAAAAAAAATAATGCAGCAATTCATAGACCAGATTTTAGCTTACTTTTCACAATGAGCAATACCACAATTTTTCCTTCCTTTTTGTCAAAGAATTTGGATCTTCTACACCCTTCATTCATTTTTTGATGGAAAGGTTCATTCCTTTGCCATATACACTGTCCTTTATAACTCTCAGAAAAAAAAATCCTAGACAGCTTATAACATCATATATAGTTTGTAAACAAACAAAAGTAGCAAGCTTCTCAACATTTTAAAATAATTAATTAATTAATTAATTAATTAATTTTTGGCTGTGTTGGGTCTTTGTTGCTGCATGCGGGCTTTCTCTAGTTGCAGGGAGCAGGGGCTACTCTTCATTGCGATGTGCCAGTTTCTCATTGTGGTGGCCTCTCTTGTTGTGGAGCATGGGTTCTAGGCGTGTGGGCTTCAGTAGTTGTGGCACATGGGCTCAGTAGTTGTGGCTCGCGGGCTCTAGAGTGCAGGCTCAGTAGTTGTGGTGCACGGGCTTAGCTGCTCCGCAGCATGTGGGATCTTCCTGGACCAGGAATCGAACCTGTGTCCCCTGCATTGGCAGGTGGATTCTTCACCACTGAGCCACCAGGGAAGTCCCTTCTCTACATTTTTATTTCCAGATATCTTAGAAACATCTCCTCAAATGTTTTTTGTAACTTCTGTTTCAACCTCATCTCCATTCATTCATTCATTCATTCAAAAATAACACTGAACATCTAAAACATGCCAGGAACAGCAATAGGTTCTGGAATACAGTGAGGAATAAAATTAACATAGTATTTAGCCTCATGAATTTTACATTCTGAAGGGAAGACAGATGTTATAGGCAGAGTTTGTTCCCTTCAAATTCATATGCTGAAGCTGTAATAATCTCTAGTAACTCAGAACATTACCATGTTTCGACACAGGGCCTTTAAAATGAGTTAAAATGAGGCCATTAGGGGACACTAATCCAATCTGATTGGTTTCCTTAGAAGAGGAAATTTGGATACACAGACACCATGATTGCGCTCACAGAGAGGAAAGACCATTTGAAAACACAGTGAGAAGGTGGCCATCTGAAAGCCAAGGAGAGAGGCCTCAAATGAAACCAAACCTGACAACACCTTGAGCTCGGACTTCCTGCCACCAAAACTGAGAAAATAAATTGTTGTTTAAGCTACCTAGTCTGTGGTATTTTGTTATTATATGCCTAGCAAGCTATATAATACAACAGACATTAAATTATCACATAAATACGTCTGAAGTTACAATTGAGACAAAAGTTATGATTCTGATACGGCATGCACCAGACCAAATAGATTTGGAACAGCTCCCACTCCAACACACACACTAACGCAGGGCTAGCAGGAAGTCAAACATTTTTAAGCTGATTCTAGTCCTGGCTTAGCAAATAGCCAGTTGTATAATTGGTCAGTTCTTTCAATAAAGAGATTCTTCCTGCCATACATAAAATGTAGTCAGTACTTTCCAAATGCTCTTCTTTGTCTTTTTTCCCCATCAAATTTAAATTCATCCTGCTCTGTTCTAACCTCTGCTTAAATTGATAACAACTACATAACTTCTCCTACTGAGTAATCCCTGTAACTAGAAGTTACTTATGGGGTCATTCATTCTATAGTCTTCTCTACTGTACTTTAAACAATCACCGAATCTTTATAATTGTTCTAGAAATTTCAATTATTCTAAATAATTCTCCGTTGCTCTAAATCTCAACATTTTCATTATCCATTAACTCACTGGGTGACCTTAATCTCTTTGCATCTCAGTTCCTTCATCTGTGCATGATAGAATTGAACTACAGTACTATCTCTAAGGTTCCCTCCTGCTGGACCATCCCTGATTCACTACCTGTGGTGACTGCAATGACAAAACAGATAAAAGATAGTACCCATGCCCTGGGCTGATCTAATTTCTGAAGAATTATATAAAATCCACTCTTGTTTCTTCTAAAGAGTAAATGGCAAGAGTATGTGTACTTAAGGTGAAAGTAACTCACCTCCTTATTGTATTATATGTATTAGAATGACTCTCAGAAAAATTGTAAAAGCTCCAAAATTGGTTCTAACTTGGTATCTGCAAATGTTATCACAACAAGGAATTATGATAAAAAAATCTTTCCTCTCAATAGTACTTTTTATTTTAAAATATTTTAGTTGTTTTCATTTTTGAATTTATCATTTCTTGCCAATAGGATTTGTTTTGTATGCTACAGAGGAATTCTATCAATGCCGGGTAATAATATAATGCCACTTCAATTCACTTATGAAATACATAGGTACATTGTACCAAATGTTAGTTATAAATGGAGATTGTATTGACATGGAGAGCTAGTTTCAGGACATTCAATTCTTCTACTTCTGTGAGAATCTATCTACACATTTTATTCTAGATAATGGACATTTTCCTTTTACAAATTACACTGTGTTCCTATCCAGTTTGTGGTCTAATATCTTGCAATTATAAACTTTTTAGCTGCATTTATATGTAGTAGACCAAATTTGCTAATAGAAGGTCTTGAAAATAAATGTTAGTTAAAGCTTATTTATTGATATTTTTTAAAAGTCAAACGGCTATGCCAATATTATTGTGATGAACTGAGGGAAGGTACTACTCTTGACCTCAAATTCCACATGTACACATTTCAAAGGGTTAAAAGAAAATCAATGAACTCATGTTCATAAATGCAGCCCAGAAAGGTGACTGACACATACAGCTAATAATAATAATACACTTCTTGCACTGCTCATAACATCCTCATAGATAAAAGAGTTTTGATTTTCCTTATAATGCTCCACAAACAAAAATATCCCATGGACTTTTTCTTTTATTATATAACCTTTGAAATGGAGAGAGATAACAACTTTATTAGAATCAAAGAACATAGAAATTATTTCCTGGCCCTGACTAGAAAATCCTAATTAAAAACCTTTCAACAACAAAAAGGAACACTCTAATTTAGCCTCTGCTCTCTCAGTAATCGAATGTTTTGCAATTTATTTCATTTCTGTTTTCCAGTGTGGATGAAGGTGTTATCGAAAAACAATTTATTAAGATACGGGCCAAAAAATATGATTAAATACGTTCTTGTATTTTTCACTTTCAATTGTAACACTAACTGGAATTATTGGCTTAAATACAAATTTCATTATGTTAGTTGCTACCTAAAACCCTCCAGCAGTTTTCCATTGCCTCAAAGATAAAGCCTAACATTTACAAACTCTTTTAAAGTCTTTCTTCTGATGCCATTCTAAGTCACTTTCTTTAGGAGCAAACCTTCCAACTACTCCAAAATATTCATTCATAATCTATACTTCAACCCTCCAGAATTATATCCTATTCCCTAAATCTTTCATACTTCCTCATACCTCCATAAATTTGTAATTCTGCTCTCTGCGTCTGCAATACCTTTCACTGCCTTTCTCCACACAGATACTTAGCAATAAAATGTATACTTCAACAATCAGCTCAAATGCCACCTCTTCTTCGAACTTTCTTGACCACCCCACAACCTATTTTTAGTAGCCTCTGTCCTTCTCAGTATTTCCTTTCACTTTTCAGTCATCTCTTTACAGAACTTATTTAATTCATAATATTGTACTTAGGTTTTTATATTTCTATCTTCTAACTTAATGATGAGAATTCTTCAAGGGAAGTGTTTTCTTTATTCATCATTTCTTTCTACCTATGCCAGTCCAACTGTTAGATCAGGGCACCCAAGATGTCTGTTCCTTTGCTCTCTGTACATCCCCTGCTGGACCAGTGCCTGTCACCTACACCTGCTCACATGACTGACCTTCCTACATACTTGCCCCAGGCCCCAGCTAGTGACTGTTCTTATCAAAGGGCAGTGAGGGGCGTACCCTCTGCTAGTTTCCCCAGTAGCCAATGAGCCAACCTACCATCAATTCCCTCTATATCTGGTAATCTCCCCTTCCCCCTGGGAGCAAAGACTGCTGCCATGTCCTGCCCCACCATCACCTCACATGGTGGGGTGTCGCCCCAGGACCTTGTTTCAGACCTGTAAGCTCCCCCTATCCATTACACCATTGATGTCTCTGATGCTGACTCCAGGCTCTTTCTTTGGTCTTGAAGCTAGGGAAGTATAGGCCTTGCAGGCCTGTGGGGTGCAGCCCAACATCTACACAAGTGTTTGTTGACTGAATAAATGAGATTCAATTATATGTAATGTTCACCTGCAACTAATGAATATTACATATGTTTTTTTTTAATATCTTTATTAGAGTATAATTGCTTTACAATGGTGTGCCAGTTTCTGCTTTATAACAAAGTGAATCAGTTATACATATACATATGTCCCCATATCTCTTCCCTCTTGCATCTCCCTCCCTCCCACCCTCCCTATGCCACCCCTCTAGGTGGTCACAAAGCACCGAGCTGATCTCCCTGTGCTATGCGGCTGCTTCCCACTAGCTATCTATTTTACACTTGGTAGTGTATATATGTCCATGCCACTCTCTCACTTTGTCCCAGATTACCCTTCCCCCTCCCGTATCCTCAAGCCCATTCTCTAGTAGGTCTGCATCTTTATTCCCATCTTGCCCCTAGGTTCTTCTGACCATTTTCTTTTTTTTTTTTTAGATTCCATATATATGTGTTAGCATACAGTATTTGTTTTTCTCTTTCTGACTTACTTCACTCTGTATGACAGTCTCTAGGTCCAGCCACCTCACTACAAATAACTCAGTTTCGTTTCTTTTTATGGCTGAGTAATATTCCATTGTATATATGTGCCACATCTTCTTTATCCATTCATCTGTCGATGGACACTTAGGTTGCTTCCGTGTCCTGGCTATTGTAAATAAAGCTGCAATGAACATTGTGGTACATGACTCTTTTTGAATTATGGTTTTCTCAGGGTATATGCCCAGTAGTGGGATTGCTGGGTCGTATGGTAGTTCTATTTTTCAGTTTTTTAAGGAACCTCCATACTGTTCTCCATAGTGGCTGTATCAATTTACATTCCCACCAACAGTGCAAGAGGGTTCCCTTTTCTCCACACCCTCTCCAGCATTTATTGTTTGTAGATTTTTTTGATGATGGCCATTCAGAGCAGTGTAAGGTGATATCTCATTGTAGTTTTGATTTGCATTTCTCTAATGATTAATGATGTTGAGCATTCTTTCATGTGTTTGTTGGCAATCTGTATATCGTCTTTGGAGAAATGTCTATTTAGGTCTTCTACCCATTTTTGGATTGGGTTGTTTGTGTTTTTGATATTGAGCTGCATGAGTTGCTTGTATGTTTTGGAGATTAATCCTTTGTCAGTTGCTTCATTTGCAAATATTTCCTCCCATTCTGAGATTACATATGTTTTTGATTGTCAAATTATATCTCTATTTTCTATTCTTTTTAATGTAGAAATATTTTATCCTTTCTCGGTATTTATACTTTAAAACTAACTTTGTTTATTTTATGAATTATTCAATAAGAGAAACATAAGAAATAATGATTTTAAGAAATACAGGGATACCTTGTTTTATTAAGCTTTGCTTTATTGTGCTACGCAGATTTGCGTTTTTTACAAATTGAAGGTTTATGCAACCCTATGTTGAGCAAGTCTATTGGCACTATTTTTTCCAACAGGATTTTCTCACTCATGTCTCTGTGTCACATTTTAGTAATTCTTGAAATATTTCAGACTTTCCCATTATTATTTGATTTGTTAAGGTGATCTGTGATTGGTGATCTTTGATGTTACTATTGTAATTGTTTTGGGGCACCACAAACTGTTTCTGTATAAGACGGTGAACTTAATGGATAAATGTTGTGTGTGTTCTGACTGTCCCACCGACTGGCAGTTCTCTCATCTCTCTCCCTCTCCTCATACCTCCCTATTCCCTGAGAAAGAACAATATTAAAATTATGTCAATAACCCTACAACAGCTTTTAAGTGTTCAAGTGAAAAGCATGTGTCTCACTTTAAATCAAAGGTAGAAATGATTAAGCTTAGTGAGGAAGCCATGTGAAAAGCTGAGACAGGCCAAAAGCTAGGCCTCTTGCACCAGTTAGCCAAGTTGTGACTGCAATGGAAAAGTTCTTGAAGGAAATTAAAAGTACTACTCTAGTGAACACACGAATGATAAGAAAGTGAAAAGGCCTTATTGCTGATATGGAGAAAGTTTAATGATCTGGATAGAAGATCAAACCAGCCACAATATTCCTTAAACCAAAGCCTAATCCAGAGCAAAGTCCTAATTCTCTTCATTCTGTGAAGGCTAAGAGAGGTGAGGAAGCTGCAGAAGAAAAGTTTGAAGCTAGCAGAGGTTGTTTCATGAGGTTTAAGGAAAGAAGCCACCTCCATAACATCAAAATGCAGGGTGAAGCAGCAAGTGCTGATGTAGAAGCTGCAGCAAGTTATCAAGAAGATCTAGCTAAGATGATTAATGAAGGCAGCTACACTAAACGATGGATTTTCAATGTAAACAAAACATCCTTCTATTGAAAGAAGATGCCATCTAGGATTTTCATAGCTAGAGAGTAGAAGTCAATGCCTGGCTTCAAAGCTTCAAACGATAGGCTGACTCACTTGTTAGGGGCTAATGATAGGTGACTTTAAGTGGAAACCAATGCTCATTGACCATTCTAAAAATCCTAGTGCCGTTGAGAATTAAGCCAAATCTACTTTGCCTGTTCTTTATAAATGGAACAACAAAGCCTGGATGACAGTGCATCTCTTTACAACACAGTTGAGATCTTAAGCCCACTGTTGAGATCTACTGTTCAGAAAAAAAGATTCCATTCAAAATATAACTGCTCCTTGACACGGCACTTGGTCATACAGGAGCTCTGATGGAGATGTACGATGAGATTCATGTTGTTTTCATGCCTGCTAACACAACATCCATTCTGCAGTCCATGGATCAAGTAATGATGTAGACTTTCAAGTCTTATTATTTGAGAAATGCATTTTGTAAGGCTATAGTTATTCCTCTGATGGATCTGTGCAAAGTTAATTGAAAAGCTTCTGGAAAGGATTCACCATTCTAGATGGCATTAAGAATATTTGTGATTCATGGGAAGAGGCCAAAGTATCAACATCAATCGGAGTTTGGAAGAACTTGATTCCAACCCTCATGGATGACTTTGAGGGGTTCAAGACTTCAGTAGAGGAAGTCACTGCAGATGTGGTGGAAATAGCAAGAGAACTAGAATTAGAAGTGGAGCCTGAGGAGGTGACTGAATGTTACAATCTCATGATAAAACTTTAATGGATGAGGAGTTGATTCTTTGGATGAGCAAAGAAAATGGTTTCTTGAGATGGAATCTACTCCTGGTGAAGATGCTGTTAAGATTATTGAAATGACAACAAAGGATTTAGAACATTACATAAACTTAGTTGATAAAGCAGTGGCAGGGTTTGAGAGGATTAACTCCAATTTTGAAAGAAGTTCTACTGCAGGTAAAACGCTATCAAACAGCACTGCATGCTACAGACAAATTTTTTGTGAAAGGAAGAGGCAATTGATGCGGCAAACTTCATTGCTGTCTTATTTAAGAAACTGCCACTGCAACAACCATTCAATCAGTCAGCAGCCATCAAAATCAAGGCAAAACCCTTCACCAGCAAAAAGATTATGAATCACTGAAGGCTCAGATGATGGGTAGCATTTTTTAGCAATAAAGTATTTTTTAATTACGGCATGTACATTGAATTTTTAGACATAGTGCTATAGCACAAAAGGCTACAATATAGTGTAAACATAACTTTTATATGCACTGGGAAACCAGAAAATTTGTGTGACTCGCTTTATTGCAATATTTGCTTTATTGTGGTGGTTTTGAACTGAACCTGCCCACGATATCTCTGAGGTATGCCTGTATGCAAATACACTAGTGACTTTTCTTTTTCAAGCTTTATAAGCTATAAGATTAATAAGCCATGAGCATCTGACAATCCAAGCAACAAACAGATGCAGAATATGTCCCTACTACATTAACACCACATTTATTATATTTGAATATTTAAAGAGCTATTTACCAGATAAAGATAACATTATCATCTTTCCTTTTACTGATGCAATTCCAGTAATTAATTTTTCATTCATTCAACAAATATGTATTGAAAATCACTATGTGCAAGACACTAGACCTGATGCTCTGGGAAATAATTCTTACTTTCAAAAAATTTAAATTCTAGGAGGTGAGATAAGGCATGCACAAGAAAAAGCCAGACATTGATAAATGACATCAATAATGAAATACAATAAAAGTTCAAAATAAAGAAAGATAATTCCCTTTTAGAAATAGAAAAGAAAACTTTTGAATTGTACCTTAAGACATTAACAGTATCTGGACATGTGATGATAGAAAATTACCATCCTTTCTGTTTTTCAATATTTGTCCTTTTAAGTGCTAGATTATCAAAAACCATTAGGATTATGTCAAAATGACACAGTGATCAATATGAAGGTACTCCCAATGTCCTACTTGGAGACAACTAGAACTTAATTCAAGAAAATAACTGCAAATTATTGAAACACATGATATGTGTTTAAATTCACAAGTCCTTAGTGGTACTAAAAATTAAAAATTAAAAAATGCTCCTGGCAAGCTTATTTGTTGCCACAAAAATTCTGCATAAAAAACATATATAAACTCAGTGGATTAAAACAATAATTAGTTATTCTTTCCTGAATATATATGGGTTAGAGGGGGTTGATTGATCTAGGCTAGATTTGGCTGAGTTTAGCTCCAAGTTGCAGGTTGGCTTAGGGTTTTTCACATCTTCCTCAGCCTCCTTTTGCTAATATCCCATGGTTAGAGTCAAAGTCAAGGGGATGGAAAATACACTTTGCTTTTATTGAGAGAAACTGTGAAGTCACATTGCAAAAAGCATGGGTAACCAGAGGTGGAGAAATTGTGGCCAATAATTATATCTATTATAGTCAAAATTAAAGAAAATTGCTAGGAAAAAACTATTAAATTAAAGTTGCTAAGAAAACAACTTATTTTTTGGAAAAATGATAAATAAAGAGAAAGAACCAAGTTTTATTCAGCTCTCTTATACAAACTATACCACTGTGTAAACAAACAGATGAGGAGATGTGTCTCTTTATAACCAATTTTTCAACCCCTAATGAATTCATGAAGCCAAACATCCATGGCCACTAACATAACAAAAAGAGACATATATTTCTCCTCTTAGAAGAACATATACCACTTATAAAGTAGTCTTTGCCATAAAACAAACAAACAAACAACAACAAAAAGAAACAATCACACTTGACTGACAAAACCCTAGACCCAACTACAAATTTAGAGGACTTTGGGAGATCAGAGGAATTGGACACAATTCAGAAAAATAACAGCTAGGGAAGCTCTATAGGAAAACTGTCTAAATTTCTTCAACAAATAAATAATAAAGAAACAAATAAAGAAAAGAGATTAAAGTGTCTTATGAAATCCATTAAATAATCACAACATATGGGCCTTTGTGGATCTTAAGTCAAGAGGAAACTGAAATCATTTCCTTTTTTCCTTTCTGAAAAAGACAGTATAAATTAGCAAAGGCAAAACACCAATACTGTCAATTTCATCAGTGAGGTTTCTCTAATATGTTCTCTGATATTCCACATCAAATATTATTTTTACCTTTCCATACTGGAGCACTTTCATATTTATGACAGAAAACGCAGTGGGCAATTTAAATTTTACACTATTATCAGGGCTGAGTTTTTCGTAATCACACATTTCAAATTGGAATTATACAACACATTTGCCTACTATATACTAAACACTCTATTTTAAGTTAATGTAAAATCATTTATAGCTCTACTTGAGCTCTCTGTACAATAAATATTTTTTTCTTAAAATAATTTCCTTCCAGCTACAGGAAGGAAATAACAACTTGAAGAAGAGCACTAAACTCTAAGAAAATAGTCACTTCCATGTATGATTTGAAATGCTCCTGAATTTTAGTTGCCTATGTTTGGAAGAGTAAATACTGTTGATAATATATTTACCCTTTACTAAAGTTTATCAAATATTGTGTGTTTCCCTATAACTGTAGATTTGATATTGTCATCTATTTTAAGTGAGGATCAAGTAAGGGGTTAATGATTGAGAGTCTAAAATACTGGGTTAGATACAAACAGAAGTGGCCCTTGAATGAATTGTGATAGGGTATAAAAATGTATATCTTACATTTTTACAACATTAAATTTACAAGTAGAATTTGATATAAGAACATAGATATATTTTTGCCTATACATTGGCAATGGTGTCTTTGCTTTTGGCCACAATGAAAAGAAGCCAGCACCTAAACGCAGTCATACATGGTCTACCACTCTTCTTTTCCCTTTTAAAAACTTTTCTTTATTTCTTAACTTAGAAAGGTAATATATATTTGATTTAAAAATTTAAAAATTGTATGGCAACACAAACGACCCTGAGTAGCCAAAGCAATCGTGAGAAAAAAAACAGAGTTGGAGGAATCAGGCTCCCTGACTCCAGACTATACTACAAAGCTACAATAATCAAAATAATATGGTACTGGCACCAAAGCAAAAATATAGATCAATGGAACACGATAGAAAGTCCAGAGATAAACCCATGCACTATGGTCGATTAATCTATGACAAAGGAGGCAAGAATACACAATGGAGAAAAGACAGCCTCTTCAATAAGTGGTGCTGGGAAAACTGGACAGCTACATATAAAAGAATGAAATTAGAACATTCTCTAACACCATACACAAAAATAAACTCAAAATGGACTAAAGACCTAAATATGAAGCCAGATACTATAAAAATCCTAGAGGAAAACAAAGGCAGAACACTCTTTGACATAAATCTCAGCAATATCTTTTTGGATCCATCTCCTAGAGTAATGGAAATAAGAAAAACAACATCAAAAAAAAAAAACCAAATGGGACCTAATTAAACTTAAAAGCTTCTGCATAGCAAAGGAAACCATAAATAGAACAAAAAGACAACCTACAGAATGGAAGAAAATATTTGCAAATGATGAGACCGACAGGGGATTAATCTCCAAAATATACAAACAGCTCATACAGTTCAATATCAAAAAAAACAAACAACCCAATCAAAAAATGCACAAAAGATATAAATAGACATTTCTCCAAAGAAGACATACAGATGGCCAAAAGTCTCATGAAATGATGTTCAACACTGCTAATTACTAGAGAAATGAGAATCAAAACTACAATGAGTTATCACCGCATGCCAGTCAGAATGGCCATCATCAAAGTCTATAAATGATAAATGCTGGAGAGGGTGTGGAGAAAAAGGAGCCCTCCCACACTGATGGTGGGAATGAAAACTGGTACAACAACTATGGAGAGCAGTATGGAGATTCCTTAAAAATCTAAAAATAGAGCTACCACATGATTCTGCAATCCCATTCCTGGGCATATATACAGAAAAAACCATAATTCAAAAAGGTACATGAACCCTAAAGTTCATTACAGCACTATTTACAACAGCCAAGACATGGAAGCAATCTAAATGTCCATCAACAGATGAATAGATAAAGAAGATATAGTGCATATATACAATGGAATATTACTCAGCCATTAAAAAGAATGAAATAATGCCATTTGTGGCAACATGGATCAACCTGGAGATTATAATACTAAGTGAAGTAAGCCAGACAGAGAAAGACAAATATCATATGATAACACCTATATGTGGAATCTAAAAAAAAAAAAAAGATACAAATGAACTTATATTCAAAACACAGACATAGAAAACAAACTTATGGTTACCAAAAGGGAAAGGAAGTGGGAGGGATAAATTAGGAGTTTGGGATTAACATATACACACTACTATATATAAAAGAGATAACCAACAAGGACCTACTATAGAGCACAGGAAAGTGTACTCAATATTTTGTAATAACCTATAAGGGAAAATAATCTGAAAAATAATACATATAAACATATATATATATATATAACTAAATCAGTTTGCTGTACACCTGAAACTAACACAACATTGTAAAATAAAATAAAATAAAAAGTAGCAAAGAATAGAAATAATAAATATAAGGAATCCCAGTTGATAGCATTCTTAGGTGCATAGAAAAAGAAAAGGCAAAGTACATTTGGAGGAAAAGATCCTCAATCCAATTGCCTTAGGATTCCCTAAATTCAGTTCAATAAAATATTACCTTATTATAAAAATTACTAAGAACAAAATGAAACAAGCTACTAGAAATCTGAGTCAATCAAAAAGACAATAATAAATCTATACTTCCATTGATTTTAAGTATTGAATTAGAAATAGAAGATAAAAAGACTGTGCCTATACTGTGTTGAATATCATTGGCATATAGGATAACATTTGATTCATGTTCCTATACTAGTCTCTCATTTTAGTTCTAATATTTCCACTTGATTCTCTTCTGATTCCAAATATATACTCATATAATCTGTTGATAACAGCACAATGTATTGCTATGAATTGTACTATAAGTTTTTCTCTCATTTTAGTTCTAATATTTCCACTTGATTCTCTTCTGAGTCCAAATATATAGTCATATAATCTGTTGATAACAGCACAATGTATTGCTATGAATTGTCCTATAAGTTTTGCAAAACTTTTTGGGCTAAGTGCCCCTGTTATCATAAAAATATAAATAATATATTATTTTAGTTTGAACAAAGAGTTATTTTAGGAAAGGTTACCTTTTAAGAAAAAAAATGGTTAGCTTTTTAAAAAACATCATTTCTCGTTTTATTGCTTGTATGATTTCTCACTCACTGTTTAGGTGTATATATGGGAGCTAACATATTATCGATTTCTAAAAAAAATTTGCTTAATTGAAAAAAAGATGTAGTGTCTGTTTTTAGGACACAGAGTTCAGTATCTGCAGTTAGATTCCTGTTATATATTTCAATTTCTAACCATTTAACTTTTGGTTTTTATTGCTAGCTTGATCTCCCAAGGAATGACAGAGGTATATTCAATTACAGTGATAATATGTTTTTGTCATTTTTTCCTTAATGTGTTCTATATATTTTGATGTTAATTCATGTTGAAAATGACACCCTTCACTGATATAAAATGATGATTCTTATTTCATTAACTTTTGCTTAAAACAGATTTGCTAATATTAATACTGTGTTCCCCACTTGTCTATATTTTAAACTTGGCTGAGTTACATTTTACTTAAAAGCATTCTGAGACATTCACAGAATAATAGACAAGATAAAAAGGCAGAGGGCTATGTACCAGATGAAGGAACAAGATAAAACCCCAGAAAAACAACTAAATGAAGTGGAAATAGGCAACCTTCCAGGAAAAGAATTTAGAATAATGATAGTGAAGATGATCAAGGACCTCGGAAAAAGAATGGAGGCAAAGATCAAGAAGAGGTAAGAAATGTTTAACAAAGATCTAGAAGAATTAAAGAACAAAAAAACAGGGATGAACAATACAATAATTGAAATGAAAAATACACGAGAAGGAATCAATAGCAGAATAACTGAGGTAGAAGAACGGAAAAGGGACCTGGAAGACAGAATGGTGGAATTCACTGCTGCGGAACAGAATAAAGAAAAGAGAATGAAAAGAAATGAAGACAGCCTAAGAGGCCTCTGGGACAACACTAAACGCAACAACATTTGTATTATAGGGGTCCCAGAAGGAGAAGAGAGAGAGAAAGGACCAGAGAAAATATTTTCAGAGATTAGAGTCAAAAACTTCCCTAACATGGGAAAGGAAATAGCCACCCAAGTCCAGGAAGCACACAGAGTCCCAGGCAGGATAAACCCAAGGAAAAACAGGCCGAGACACATAGTAATCAAACTGGCAAAAATTAAAGACAAAGAAAAATTATTGAAAGCAGCAAGGGAAAAATGACAAATAACATACAAGGGAACTCCCATAAGGTTAACAGCTGATTTCTCAGCAGAAAGTCTACAAGCCAGAAGGGAGTGGCATGATATACTTAAAATGATGAAAGGGAAGAACCTACAACCAAGATTACTCTACCCGGCAAGGATCTCATTCAGATTCGATGGAGAAATCCAAAGCTTTACAGACAAGCAAAAGCTAAGAGAATTCAGCACCACCAAACCAGCTCTACAACAAATGCTAAAGGAACTTCTCTAAGTCGGAAACAAAAGAGAAGACAAGGACCTACAAAAACAAACCCAAAACAATTAAGAAAATGGTCATAGGAACATTCATATCGATAATTACCTTAAACGTGAATGGATTAAATGCTCCAACCAAAAGACAGAGGTTTGCTGAATGGATACAAAAACAAGACCCATATATATGCTGTCTACAAGAGACCCACTTCAGACCTAGGGACACATACAGACTGAAAGTGAGGGGATGGAAAAAGATATTCCATGCAAATAGAAATCAAAAGAAAGCTGGAGTAGCAATACTCATATCAGATAAAATAGACTTTAAAATAAGGAATGTTACAAGAGACAAGGAAGGACACTACATAATGATCAAGGGATCAATCCAAGAAGAAGATATAACAATTATAAATATATATATGCACCCAACATTGGCGCACCTCAATGCATAAGGCAACGGCTAACAGCTATAAAAGAGGATATTGACAGTAACACAATAATAGTGGGGGACTTTAACACCATACTTACACCAATGGACGGATCATCCAAACAGAAAATTAATAAGGAAACACAAGCTTTAAATGACACAATAGACCAGATAGATTTAATTGATATTTATAGGACATTCCATCCTGAAACAGCAGATTACACTTTCTTCCGAAGTGCACACAGAACATTCTCCAGGATAGATCACATCTTGGGTCACAAATCAAGCCTCAGTAAATTTAAAAAAATTGAAATCATATCAAGCATCTTTTCTGACCACAACGCTATGAGATTAGAAATGAATTACAGGGAAAAAACCGTAAAAAACACAAACACATGGAGGCTAAACAGTACGTTACTAAATAACCAAGAGATCACTGAAGAAATCAAAGAGGAAATCAAAAAATACCTACAGACAAATGACAATGAAAACACGACGATCCAAAACCTATGGGATGCAGCAAAAGCAGTTCTAAGAGGGAAGTTTATAGCTATACAAGCCTACCTCAAGAAACAAGAAAAATCTCAAATAAACAATCTAACCTTACACCTAAAGGAACAAGAGAAAGAAGAACAAACAAAACTGAAAATTAGAAGAAGGAAAGAAATCATAAACATCAGAGCAGAAGTAAATGAAACAGAAACAAAGAAAACAATAGCAAAGATCAATAACACTAAAAGCTGGTTCTTTGAGAAGATAAACAAAATTAAAAAACCAATAGCCAGACTCATCAAGAAGTGGGAGAGGACTCAAATCAATAAAATTAGAAATGAAAAAGGAGAAGTTACAACAGACACCACAGAAATACAAAGCATCTTAAGAGAACACTACAAGCAACTCTATGCCAATAAAATGGACAACCTGGAAGAAATGGACAAATTCTTAGAAAGGTATAATCTTCCAAGACTGAACCAGGAGGAAATAGAAAATATGAACAGACCAATCACAAGTAATGAAATTGACACTGTGATATAAAAATCTTCCAACAAACAGAAGTTCAGGACCAGATGGCTTCACAGGTGAATTCTATCAAACATTTAAAGAAGAGCTAACACCCATCCTTCTCAAACTCTTCCAAAAATTTGCACAGGAAGGATAACTCCCAAACTCATTCTATGAGGCCACCATCACCTGATACCAAAACCAGACAAGACACTAGAAAAAAAGAAAATTACAGACCAATATCACCAATGAATATAGATGCAAAAATCCTCAACAAAATACTAGCAAACAGAATCCAACAACACATTAAAAGGATCATACACCATGATCAAGTGGGATTTATCCCAGAGATGAAAGGATTCTTCAATATATGCAAAACAATCAATGTGATACACCATATTAACAAATTGAAGAATAAAAACCATATGATCATCTCAGTAGATGCAGAAAAAGCTTTTGACCAAATTTAACACCCATTTATGAAAAAAACTTTCCAGAAAGTGGGCTGAGAGGGAACCTACTTCGACAAAATAAAGGCCATATACAAAAAACCCACAGCAAACATCATTCTCAATGGTGAAAAACTGAAAGCATTCCTTCTAAGATCAGGAACAAGACAAGGATGTCCACTCTCACCACTATTATTCAACATAGTTTTGGAAGTCCTAGCCATGGCAATCAAAGAAGAAAAAGAAATAAAAGGAATACAAATTGGAAAAGAAGAACTAAAACTGTCACTGTTTGCAGATGACATAATACTATACATAGAGAATCCTAAACATGCCACCAGAAAACTACTAGAGCTAATCAAGGAATTTGGTACAGTTGCAGGATACAAAATTAATGAACAGAAATCTCTAGCATCCCTATACATTAATGATGGAAAACCTGAAAGAGAAATTAAGGAAACACTCCCATTTACCATTGCAACAAAAAGAATAAAATACCTAGGAATAAGCCTACCCAAGGAGACAAAAGACTTGTATGCAGAAAACTATAAGACACTGATGAAAGAAATTAAAGATGATACCAACAGATGGAGAGATATACCATGTTCTTGGATTGGAAGAATCAATATTGTGAAAATGACTATACCACCCAAAGCAATCTACAGATTCAATGCAATCCCTATCAAATTACTAATGGCATTTTTTACAGAACTACAACAAGAAATCTTAAAATTTGTATGGAGACACAAAAGACCCCGAATAGCCAAAGTAGTCTTGAAGGAAAAAAACGGAGCTGGAGGAATCAGACTCCCTGACTTTAGGCTATACTACAAAGCTACAGTAATCAATACAATATGGTACTGGCACAAAAACAGAAATATAGATCAATGGAACAAGATAGAAAGCCCAGAGATAAACCCACGCACCTATGGTCAATTAATCTATGACAAAGGAGGCAAGAATATACAATGGAGAAAAGACAGTCTCTTCAATAAGTGGTGCTGGGAAAACTGGACAGCTACATGTAAAAGAATGAAATTAGAACACTCCCTAACACCATACACAAAAATAAACTCAAAATGGATTAAAGACCTAAATGTAAGACCGGACACTATAAAACTCTTAGAGGAAAACATAGGATGAACACTGTTTGACATAAATCACAGCAAGATCTTTTTTCATCCACCTCCTAGGGTAATGGAAATAAAAACAAAAATAAACAAATGGGACCTAATGAAACTTCAAAGCTTTTGCACAGCAAAGGAAACCATAAACAAGATGAAAAGACAACCTTCAGAATGGGAGAAAATATTTGCAAACGAATCAATGGACAAAGGATTAATCTCCAAAATATATAAACAGCTCATGCAGCTCAATATTTAAAAAGCAAACAACCCAATCCAAAAATGGGCAGAAGCCCTAAATAGACATTACTCCAAGAAGACATACAGATGGCCAAGAAGCACATGAAAAGCTGCTCAACATCACTAATTATTAGAGAAATGCAAATCAAAACTACAATGAGGTATCACCTCTCACCAGTTAGTTAGTATCACCTCTCACCAAAACTACAATGAGGTATCACCTCTCACCAGCCAAGAAGCACATGAAAAGCTGCTCAACATCACTAATTATTAGAGAAATGCAAATCAAAACTACAATGAGGTATCACCTCTCACCAGTTAGAATGGGCATCATCAGGAAATCTACAAACAACAAATGCTGGAGAGGGTGTCGAGAAAAGGGAACCCTCTTGCACTGTTGGTTGGAATGTAAATCTCCACCAACTATGGAGAACAGTACGGAGGTTCCTTAAAAAACTAAAAATAGAATTACCATATGACCCAGCAATCCCACTACTGGGCATACACCCTGAGAAAACCATAATTCAAAAGGAGTCATGTACCACAATGTTCACTGCAGCTCTATTTACAATAGCCAGGTCATGGAAGCAACCTAAATATCCATCGACAGATGAATGGATAAAGAAGATGTGGTACATATATACAATGGAATATTACTCCGCCATAAAAAGGAATGAAAGTGGGTCATTTGTAGAGACGTGGATGCATCTAGAGACTGTCATACAGAGTGAAGTAAGTCAGGCAGAGAAAAACAAATATCGTATATTAACACATGTACCTGGAACCTAGAAAATGGTACAGATGAACCGTTTTGCAGGGCAGAAACTGAGACACAGAAGTAGAGAGAAAACGTATGGATACCAAGGGGGAAAGCGGCGGGGGGTGGAGGTGGTGGTGTGATGAATTGGGAGATTGGGATTGACATGTATACACTGATGTGTGTAACATGGATGACTAATAAGAACCTGCTGTATAAAATAAATAAATTAAATTAAATTAAAAAATAAATAAATTTTAAAAACAAAGCGTTCTGAATTGATTTTAAAAATGTTTTTAAAAATAGCAGAGTTCAATTTGGTTTTTTCCCCCCATCTTAGAGTACTTATTTAATTTTACTTTTGTAACACATTTCATTTATGCGTGCCAATTCTTTTTTTACAGTTAGCTTTTTGCTCTGCTTATTATACTTTTATTTATATTTTCTTGTTTTTTGAAAAAAATTATGTTTTTATTCCAGCCATTGATCAAGCTAATTTTTTAAAAAAATATGTAAATAAAAATATGTTATATATAAGATTATCTATTTCTCTATTTTCTCCTTCAACAATAACTAAATCCCATCTATGCTTATCTGGAAATAAATTAGTATACCTCTTCCTTCTTGCTTCCCAAATTTTATTCTTTTTATAATCTGATATATTTTAGATTATTTTATTATTGTGTTGTCTTTAAGAAAACTATCCATTTGACTACATTTGAAGTTATATTTATGATAATTAGGAAGGTAATTCGATACTTAATATAAGTTTCAGTACTGGTACCATTTCATTATGTTAAAATCTCCTGCTAGGCTAGAGTACTTTCTTAAGTATCAATAGTTTCTCAAGGGTGCAGTGTTATATAGTTCCTAGATAGTTTTGTATTTTAAAATTTATTTCTGTGGTCTTCTTCTCTGAATGACAACTTGGCTGAGTTTATAAAAACCTTAGGTCTCAAGCTTTTCATCCAAAAGCTCTATACATTTTCCCTTCTATTATATGATTCTTTTTATACAAATTTATTTATTTATTTTTGGGGCTGTGTTGGGTCTTCATTGCTGCGTGCGGGCTTTCTCTAGTTGTGGAGAGCAGGGGCTACTCTTTGTTGCGGCACGTGGACTCTAGGCCTTCCGGCTTCAGTAGTTGTGGCTCGTGGGCTCTACAGCGCAGGCTCAGTAGTTGTGGCACACGGGCTTAGTTGCTCCGCAGCATGTGGGATCTTCCCGTACCAGGGCTCAAATCTGTGTCCCCTACATTGGCAGGCGGATTCTTAACCACTGAGCCACCAGGGAAGTCCCCCTTCTATTACATGTTTCAGAGAATTCTGAGGCCAACTTAATTTTTCTTGCTTTTTTTCAGTTAGCCTGTTTTTTATTCCCTGCATGGATGCTGTAGAGACCTTGGGGTTTGGAAGCTCTCTAACTCATTACATTCTTCCTATTTGGTTGGAAATCCACCTTTTTTAGTGGGAGACAAGCCTCCACCTCTCCCTATGAAGCTGCACATCAAGATCTTCCCTTTCTCTTTTCTTTAGAAGGTAGATCTCCTCCTTGTTTTCCAAGACTGCTTCTGCAGCACTTTTACAAGTTGTATAAACTACCATAGCCTCCAAAAACCCTGAGACATTTCTCCCAGTTAGCCAGAGAAAGTTTGTGTTGCATACAACTAAGAGACTAATGCCAAGAATCTGCTCCTTAACCTTTATGCATATATTTTATATAGATTTCTGTATTGTATATGTATATATAATACATATTTCTATGTTGAATATTGATTGATTGATCAATTGATTTCTGTTTTCAGATACCTCATCCTAAAGTTACTAAAATGAGATTTTCAAAGGTAGAGCTATATTACAGAAATTGGGCATCCTTATCTTCCCTGCATTCCCCGCCCCCTGCCCCCCCACTTGCCACCATGTTTAAAATTGGTTTAGAGACCTCTTAGCAACAAAGACTCATGAATATTTGCTAGTTCTGAGATCTAGTTTTCAAAATAGAGTATGCATTAGGCAGGTCATAAGTAAACCTTAAGAAGTAAATTCATCATTGTGCAGTCTCTTTCTTAGGTGAATCCTTTCTCTAAAGCGCCAAACACAATGTGACACATTTTTCATGCTTGAAAAAGTAACAGTTTTTGATATTTTGTCCAATGTAGCCGGATTCAAAGGAACAAAAAAGCTTAGTGTTTCAGGAGACTGCTCATCATGAGGGCACCTGCTATGTCTTGACCTACGCAAAGAACAGGGACCACTGCCAGATAGAGATAAAGTGAAAATACAACCTGGTCTGTTCAGGAGCCCCTGTTAATGCCTGCTAACATGGACTAATATTAACAGCACCCACCCTCTTAAAAGGGCCCCGGTTTAGATGATATAATGGTACAGAGCCTGTGTGCACAGTATCCAAGCCCAGTGTCACAAGGCAGTCAATAACAGAATCACCAAAAATGAGCAGAGATGGCATTCCTTCATATCTTCTGCCATCACAGCAGCGGTCTAAACCTCTCATTGCCACAAATACTGTATTCAGTCTTGGTTTCTACAATGAGTATTAGTTTCTCACCAACTGGAACTTTTAAATCAAGCAGTTAATTGAATTATCAAAAATAACTTCTCTATTTCAGGGAAAAATCCATTCTAAATCACTATAATGGCCACTAGGTTTTCTACTCATTAGTGTTTTCTGGTTCCTGACTCTGCTGTTGTCCTGTGACTAAAAAGATGTACAGTGACAAAAATGATTTAAATTGAGCTTTCTCAGCCAGCCTTATGAACCACACCCATTCCAAATATAGCTATTGATATTTCAAGTTCAGTGTTGTTTAAGAGGTCCATGATTTCACTGATTTACTTCTGATCTAGCAGTGGTCTAACAGATTTATAGATTGACGAGGCCCTTCTGTAATCTGGTGTAATCTACAGTGTATCAAAGAAACATGTCTGAAATTCCTGGATATTTTATGGCTGTCTTCCTTAGTTTAAAGGGAAGAATTGAATTTTCTTGTCTATGTACCTATTCTGGACTAGTTCTACTGTAATTGTGGAGGTGGGAGAGTTGTGCTTTGAAAGCAATATGTGTTCACTCACCGCATTATCTTTAAGATATTTTAAATGTTTAAAGCTTATAATTAAATATTTTCAAAACATTTTTCTAAGTTCTTCTAATTCAGTAAAGCATATGACTTTGCCTGAGCAAGCAAATATAGCACTCGAGTGGGACTCATATATTTAGAGTAGCTATTATTGATACAAATCTCCTATGTCTAGAGTTTAGTGAAATAATCCATAGGATTTTTGTTTTTTTTGTTTTTGTAGATTTTATTTATTTATTTTTAACATCTTTATTGGAGTATAAGTGCTTTACAATGGTGTGTTAGTTTCTGCTTTATAACAAAGTGAATCAGCTATATGTATACGTATATACCCATATCCCCTCCCTCTCACGTCTCCCTACCATCCTCCCTATTCCACAGGTTTTTTACTTTGAGTTTGTAATTAAAATTAGCCATGCTTCACCTTTTTTTTTTTTTTGGTGTGTATGTGTGTGTGTATGTTTAGTCAGTTTTTGTTTGTTTTATTTCAGTTATGTATTTTTTATCACCTATTTAACTTAAAATCTAGAAATATATGCTCATTTTCTCAAAAATTCATTGAAAGTTAAAAAACAAAAATACAGATTTTAAAGTTGTTTTCTAGAAATTAACTATGAAGATATTTTAAGTTTTGAGTTAATTCTAGAGGATAGAGTTCAGAGTCACATGTATTTGATTTTATGATTTATAAGGAATGCTGGAAGCCATTTATGAACTTCATAATGAAATACCTTTTCTCTCTCCCTATTTCTCAAGTTGGAACTCTTTTATGTGACCTACAGAAGTCAACATCTAAACCAAAAAGTCTTCCAATAATCCTCAGTCAGTTCAGTTGAACTTCATAGAGAAATTCATTTTGTGCAAAGTCAAAGCATACATTTTCGGCAAAAGTCACTTCAAAATGTCATTTCTGAGTAACTTACATTTATGAAGAGACAAAGACTGGAAAAGAAATAAGTAGTTAAATGGAACCTACTCCCTATGTGACTGACATATTGAACTAGATTTTCTTAGCGAATAACCTACTTCCTGATTTAAACTTTTTTATGTAGCTTCTTAAAGCTACATGAGTTATTGATTTGCTCTCAAGGACTAAGCTGAGACCTAGAAAATATTATATAATTAAAAGCAGAGGGTCCTTAAGTAAACAAAAAACAAAAATGCCTATAAGGTGCAAGACACAATTCAAAAAAATATGAAGGAAATAAGGTTAAGAATGTGGTAAAAATAAAAGGCATTTTTGGAAAACTAGAAATTATTCAAAATCATTTGAAAATAGCTTCTTATGTTCTTGAAATATATCAGAGCTAAATGTGTTCTGATCATCATCAAAGATGTAGAGATAATCCCATATTTAGGTTAAGCGACCTCCTCCTTCCTAGTACCAGCAAAGCAAATCAAAGCAAAGCAAAGCAAAGCAAACTTACCTTCATTCATTTTTCTGTCATATCTAGGAATCTTTATCTTAGGTATATTTTTATTTATGGCCTCTCTATTAAGGTTAAGATGTTATCTAGAAAGGACAAATATTACTCCTTCTTGAAGTAATGTAATTATTCTTTTGGGAATGGGAGCAAGTGAGGTTAATTTTAAAATGGAGATGGGATCTGGCCAGAATTACAGATTGGATGAATTCCTAAATTTAAGAGGTGAGTTTCTGTGTGTGTGTGTGTGCACGTGCATGCCTTCCTGTAAATCGGAGTGGTGGTAAGAAGGGGTGCCAAACTGAGAACAACAGTGAATCATTTTGGTTTAGGCTGATTATAATCTTACTGCATTATATTAGATATTTGGAATTCTAAAATATACTAAAAAATATGCCCAAGGAGACATTTTAGAATTTTGCTTAGGTTAACAAATTTTATGAGATTTTAACCGGGGCTTGGTTTACTCTTTCCTGAATTTGAATCATCTGTCTCTTCGTTTCTTCTCTCTCTCTCTCTCTCTTTTTTTTGGGGGGGAGGGCTTTACTTCTTATGTAAAGCAAATAGATTTTTATTTTTTCCAGCTTTTTATTGAGGTATAATTGACAAATAAAAATTATATATATTTAAGGTGAAAAATGTAATGATTTGATATATGTATACATTGTGAAATGATTATTACAATCAAGCTAATCAACACATCTATCACCTCACAGTTACCATTTGTCTCCTTTTCTCCTGGGTCATTCATTTGCTCACTCATTTCTCTGACAAATAATTCCTGTATATCTACTATGTACCAGGCACTCTCTTAAGGACTGTGGATATGAAAAGGATAAGACTCAGACCTTGAATAAGACTCAAAGAGCTTACAACTTAGTGGGGGAGCCTAAGACATGAAGTAATTATAAATCATTGTGATTGGTCCCTTGATTATACTATTCAAAGTGCATATAAAAGGTGGGGGGTGGGAGAGAACGGGAAGAGGGGAGATATTAAAGAGAGTTAATGAACGTGATGAATTGGAAAGTAAAGGATGATTCAAATCAGTCTGGTGAAGATGGGAATGAAAACCTCAGGACAGTGGAAGCATAGGTTTCTAAGCTAGGTAATAGCATTTGATGCCTTGAGGGCTAATGCCAATTCTCTTCAAGGAAACATCCGTGGGAAGAAATTTTCCAAAATTCTCAATCTACTACAAATTTCATATCAGTCCAAAGAGTCAGTACTATGCTACATGTGCTGAGAAATTTATATTTGAAAATCACTTTCACAGCAAAACTGCTCTATGGTAATTGTTTTTATTGCTTCTTTTAATCTCCATATTATAAGAGATGAAGAAACTGAATAGTCTCTTTAATTTTATAGTCGACTCAGAAGAGACCTTTTCTCAATCTCTTTAAGATTAACGGCAATAAAACAAATATTATCAGGAATCTGATAGATGATGTGACAAATTTCACAGAAAAATGTTCTTATTGATCATACATCTTTAAAGACACCTCACAACTGATTATCAACCCTAACTGATTCTGGCCAAGATTTCTCGACAGTATAGCCAGCAATTAAGAGAGGGAGCACTTGTAGTAAAGCATTGTTAAGAGAAAAAAAAAGGCCACTAATGCGTTTTCCTTAAAAATTTGATTTAATAAAACTCAATCGTGCAACAAGCCATATATCCAAATGCTAGATGGTCACTTCTACCTTTGTACATATACTAACAATTTCCTAGAACCAATAAAGAGAGTTTTTGTTAAAATAAAAAAAAATCAAAGCATACACTTTTCTTATTTTTAAGCTTTTTATTTTGTAATACCTATAGACTTAAAGTTGCAAATGTAGTACAAAATTCCTGTAAACCCTTCAACCAGTTTCCCCTGGTGGCAGCATCATTTATATAACTATAGTACAATGATTGAAACCAGGAAATTGACACTGATATGATACTAGTAACTAATCTACAGATTTTAATCAAACTCTCATGTTTTCTCGATTACTGCTCTGTTTCTGGGGCAGGATCCAACCTAGGGTCCCACATGACAGTTAGTTGTCACGTCCCCTTTGTTTCCTCCAATCTGTGACAGTTCCTCTGACTTTCCTTGTCACTTGACACTTCTAAAGAATATTGGCAGTTATTCTGTAGAATGTTCCTCAAGGTGGGTTAGTCTGATGTTTTCTCATTATTAGATTGAGTTTATATGTATTGCATAATTGGCAAGAGTACAAGAGAGGTGATGTTGTGTCCTTTCCAATGTCCCCATAGCAGGAGGCCCTTGATGTCCATGTGTCTTATTACTGCTGAAGCAAAGTTATTCTTTTTCCCTTTTGCTTTTCCTTTGTAATCAAAAGGAATATGTTGTAGGAAGATGCTTTGAGGCTAAGAAAACTAGTATTTCTCATCATACTTTTGTTCCCTGCCTTTAGAACTCATCAGTGTTTCTTGGCTGTCACAATCACTGTGGAGTTTGCCTAATGGTGGTTTTATACTTCCACCGTGCCTTTTAATTGGAATTCTACTGTATGGAAGAATGTATTCTCTCCATTTTTATATGTTCAATTCTTTATATTAATATGGACTCATGGATGGATATTTGCTTTATTCTATTGACTGAATAGTTACTATTGTTACTTATCTTGTTGTTCAAGTTGTCCTATATTTGGACATTGGGAGCTCCCTCAAATAGGGTCCTACATCTTTTATAAGTGTTCTCATCATTTTTTGAGCACTTACTTTATGGCACATCAAAAGGTACATCTTGTATTTTCCCTTCCCAATCCCTGGAACCAAGCATTTCTATAAGAAACCCTAGTTCCTTTAATCACAGAATGGGTTTTAGAAATCAATATCTGGGTGCTAGTTGAATGTAAACTTTAAAAATCTGAAGTAAGTCAGACAGAGAAAAACAAATATCGTATATTAACACATATATGTGGAATCTAGAAAAATGGTATAGATGATCTTATTTGCAAAGCAGAAATAGAGACACAGATGTAGAGAACAAATGTAAGGATACCAAGGGGGAAGGGTGGGGAGGAATTGGGAGATTGGGATTGACATATATACACTACTATGTATAAAATAGGTAACTAATGAGAACCTACTGTATAGCACAAGGAACCCTACTCGGTGCTCTGTGGTGACCTAAATGGGAAGGAAATCTAAAAAAGAGGTGATATATGTATACGTATGGCTGATTCACTTTGCTGTACAGCAGAAACTGACACAGCAGTGTAAAGCAACTCTACTCCAATAAAAAATTTTTTTAAAAATCTTTTATAGAATGAAGATTTTTAATTTTAAAAAATTCATTATATTATTCACTGATGCTATGAATGGCCTGTCCTTCATGAACACCTCATTACTAATAGTATTGTGTTAATATTTACCCCAGATACCTCAGTGATTGTATAGATGCTGATAATTGAAAACTTCTGTGCAGAGATGTTCTATGCTATGAGGGGTGGAGGTTGGTGGCTCCCAGGCTGCTTGCTATCATATTGGTCTTCGTGTTCCAGTTTAGATCATCTTCCTGTTGTTGCCATCTACCTTTCCTGAGTCTTTTTATCAAGATAGGTCTATCTTTGGGCTTTTTTCTTAACTTACTCCATACCTAGTCCCACCCCTTAGGCAGACACTGTCCTCTTGCTGCCTCTTGACTACTCAGAACTAACATAAAGGTGATTCAGGTTAGCTTACCTTGCCTCACAGCCCTATATTAAACTATTTTTTTTTCCCTCTTCCTGCCTCAGTCAAAACTCCTGAATTCTCAGAATTGCTGACATGGGCTAGATCTTGAGAGCAAAGAAACTGATTGAAACATGGTCATACTAGGTTGAATATCACTGACATCCACCCTCCATTTAGATTTTCAAGTTTTATTTGGCGTCTAAATGAGACCTTAACTATTAACTTAGTGAATTCCCAGACTGTTGATAAACTGAGTAAAACATTTTGGAAAGCATGGACGGTATTTTTGATAATAATTCCTGTAAAATCAGAATGCATAATACTAACTCCCAACAACCCTCAGTAAGTGAAAAGGAAGGTCAGAATTCCGGTACAACATATTTACGCAGTGCAGACTCTATAACTTCATTTATCTAAACATATGCTTTATGACACCATTTCACAGTACAAAAGAGTTAAAGTAATTCAATACAAAGACCTCAGATGAACATTTATAGAACAATCTCACAACAGGTCTCATAAATTTACATGCAGAATATCATAAAGTACCTTTTATAAATCGATGCAAAGTCTGCAGTTCTCTGCTATCTAGTAACTATTTGGCGATATGAGCATCTTAAGAGGAAGCAGATACTAAAGGCATGTGTGACTTGCTTGGTGCTATTTATGCTGTGATGCTCTCATCATTTTTGACATGTACCTATCTATCATGGATATGTGACTGCCAACAAAATGAATGCCATGCAATGAGTAAATGTTCTGTACTGAAGGTTTCAGTTGAAATGAGAATTGGTATTTTATGCCATCTTGAAGGAACTGCAAACATTTCATAAAAACCCTCTATCAGGTGGCAACAATAAATCAGTTACATGGGGATTTTGAAGAATTAGTTATGAAGATCCCCAGGCTATGTTGATAAAGGCCTGAGGACACTGGGGAAGCATCTTCAAAACCATAGGGTCAGTTACAATATCCTACTATAGGAGGGATCACAAAGCACTCCTCTGGTCATTCCAAATAACCTAGTCAATTCAAAGATATGAAGTTGCGTCTCTTATTCCCAAAAACCTCTTCTACCAGATCTAGACATGACTGATGCAGCTAGGTGGCTTTACAGGACACGCATTCTCCCTGTGGTGCAGCCTGATGCCTCGCTCCTCTCCTCTTGCCCTTAAACGAGAGATGAGTGTGACTTCCTAGCTCCATCAGCGCCCTTCTTTCAATTTAGAGCAATGCTCTGCCAACCTTGGCCATCTTGCTTCTCCTCCCAGATGACTATATCACTTGAACTTGAACTTGGAAATATGACGCTTCGCTCTGTTATGGACTGAACCCTGAGAGTATTATCACTGTTATTTTCAGAGCAGAGTGATCAGAAGTTCTTAAGATCTCTCCACATCCAGACCAACTCTAAGTGTAACTGTTAGAGAAGATTTTTAGGTAAAGATATTGAAGTAATTATGCAATTAAAAATAGTATTTATAAATAAAACATTTCTGCAATACTAGCCAGTGAGTGAAAAACAACTACATGTTTGAGCACATACACATGGTTACAAGTTCTTGTAACTGTATAGATTACTTTTCCTTTTTCTTATCTCTCTCTCTCTCTGACCCGCCTATCAGCTGGGGTCACTTAGCTATTCTGGTAATTGCTTTAATTGCTTTTCTAATTGATTTCCATTTTTAATGAAGACAAAAGGTGGAAAAAGAGTTGTAGCACATGTTTAGTTGTCAATCCAACCACTCTCAAGAGCCAAACTTTGTGCAAGCTGTTGTGAAAACAAAGAATTATATAATACATCTGACAATGGGAGTTCTAAAGGGTACACATGGCACATAGCAAATAATTACAACACAATATAGTAAGAACATACTTAGAATAAGTAAGATTACATGAGAACACTTGGTTTGTGGGTGGAGGCAAGGGCACAGCAGTTGGAACTGATTTCAAAAAAATAAGTGAAGTTTGACTTGAGTCTTACAATGTGAATAGCTCACCAGTCTGTAAGCACAGGAATAACTTGGCCTTGGTTTAATTCTCTAATCTCATTGGCAGGACCCCTGTTGAGAGGCAGAAACCCAACTCTGATATTTCATGAGACAATTTTATTCAAAGATTCTACATGCATCCTTGACACCATTTTCCTCATAATCATAGAGCTACATTTTGCTTCATTTAAAACAGAATTCCCTAATACTCAGTACCCTCTGAATTCTTTTAGATACAGCACATTTTAAAAATATGTTTCTGATGCTCAAGTACTCACAAAAAAAAACTTTAGGATAATATCTGTCTTAAATAAAAATATAACTTTCCCTATAAATATGTATTTGTGATCCCTATAGTCTATCTTATAATATTATTTTATAGTAATATTTAAAAGACATATTTCCAAATATCTCAGAATTAATATTATGATGGAATAGTTCCAGAAATAATTACTATAATAATATAATTAATAATTTCTTTAATGTTTATTCATTTTTTAAACTGATTTTATCATGTGGCCCCTAGAAGCCTCCAAAACTAGTATTGATTGGAATTATTTCAGGTTGATGTGTCTTCTTCAAAGGGAACATTTTTGTTTAAATAAAATAATTCAAAGAATTCCCCAAAATATGAGAGACCTTGTAAAGATTAAACATGTCAAATTTCTCTTTCTTAAGATTTGGGTGAATAATTTCCCTCTTATTTAATGATAAGGAAGTAACTGATAACCATAAAATGTCTTCTTGCAGTCTCATGGTGAAGCTGGAAGCCAGATTACAGTATGATAATAAACTAATAGAAATTGAGAGAGTTTAGATGACCATATTGGACAATACTTTAATAAGACTGACCAGAGAAGAAAGTGAAGAAATAGGGTGGTAGGTAAAAGGAGACTTGTGGTTTTAAGGTCTGTGTTTGTTAGTTTCTTTTTTGGAGAGATATGTCAATATTTAAAGGTTGATAGAAGGAACTGGTAGAGAAAGAGGATAGGGACTTCCCCATCTGGTCATAACTAACACCAGACTACCTTCTGCCATACACAAGTATAAACAATCACAAAATATT
The DNA here is from genome assembly GCF_028021215.1 of Eschrichtius robustus. NCBI lineage: Eukaryota > Metazoa > Chordata > Mammalia > Artiodactyla > Eschrichtiidae > Eschrichtius > Eschrichtius robustus. The sequence goes on from NC_090828.1 coordinate 65,590,637, forward strand.
TACAACAACCAATTATAGGCATTCTACAATACGTGGAAAAACACTGCGCTATTCGTGAAAAGGAAATTCATGACTCTCATGTTTGCCCTGGCTCTTTGTCTTGGGATAATATACAAACTTCTCCACAGAGAAGACAGAATTTAGAGTGAATCCCATGAAGTTCAGGGAGGGTGGCACACACTTTGGGACTTAAACAGTCATATAATAAAGTCATGAACACAGAAATTCAAGGGGATCAGACACCAATTGACTATCTGCTATAATAAAATCAATACTCTTCAGAAGAAGACTACAGAATTAGGTATCTACAGTATACTAACCAAACAAAATATCTACTTACATAATAAAAACTTACTAGACACACCATCAATCTATCAATCAATCAATCAATCAGTCAACAGAAACAGACTTGAAGATGGCCTGGACGTTGGATTTAACAAACAAAGAATTTAAAGCAACCATTAAAAGTATGATCAAGATCTTAAAGTCTTAATGAATGACAAAGAAAGGAATCTCAGGAAAGAAAAGGAATCTATAAAAACAACCAAATGGAAATTGAGTGCAAAATTACAATAAATGATGTAACATTTCTCCAGATAGATTTAAAAATCACATTGGAAATGGTAGAAGAAACTGTTAGGAAACTTAAATGCAGATCAATATAATTATTCAATATGAATAACTGAAAGAAAAAAATTGAAAAAAACCACCAAGTTTGGCTTATTGCCAAGTAGCTCCTATTGAATCAAACTTCCCACAGATAGCAAATATAAGCTCTGGATAAATACAAACACAAAATAAAACAAATTAACAATAGCAACAACAACAAAAAACCTAACTAAATGCACCAGGGGATGAATCAAAATAGGCAGAAACTTGAGGTAAGTTGGCACTTGGTAGAAGGGGATAGCCCTGGGTGAGCTTCACATTTTAATAGCTGTTAGTAAGATGGAAAGTCCCAATCTGTGCCAAGTAGGAAAGACTACAACTCCAATGGAAAATCTACAGTCTTGTTGGCTTGAAAAAATAGTCACAGGATAGTCATTGGAAAGGGAATAAGGAGAAGATACAGATGTGGGATTAGCAGGCAAGGATTTTAAAGCAGTTATTTAAACTAGGTTCAGAAACAAAAGGAAAATAATCTTGTAAATAATTCAATGACAGAATATGCAAACAAATCTTGAGGGGGGGAATGGAGAGTCTCAGAATTTATATATATGTGGGTATATAGAGAAGATTATTTTTTCTTCCCTTGAGTTCCTTACAAAGAAAATGACTTTTTTTTTTTTTTTTAAAGAATAACACTGTAAGATGGGGGCTATGACATATGTAGAAACAAAAGGTAAGAAAACAATAGCACAAAGGATGGGAGGCCATGCATGGGATTATGTTATCATTAGGCTATTTTATTTGTCAAGTGTGACTTGTGAAGTGGGAGGTGGGACTTGTCAGGTGTTGGGTGGGAAGTGGAAAGTGGTACAATATGAATTCTAAGGATGTGACAATTTTAGGGTTGTCTTAGTCCATTCAGGCTGTTACAACAAACTGACATAGACAGCGTGGCCTATAACAAACAGAAATTTATTTCTCACATTTCTGGAAGCTAGAAGTCTGAGATCAGAGTGCCAGCAGGGTCAAGTTCTAGTTAGGGCTTTTTCCGGGTCACAGACTGTCAACTTTTCCTTGTATCTTCCCACAGCAGAAAGATTTAGCTAGCTCTCCAGCTACCTTCTTATAAGGGCACATTAGGATTACCTATGCATGATGGCTCCATGCTCATGACCTAATTACCTCCCAAAGGCCTCACCTCTGAATACCTTCATGTTGGGATTAGAGTTTCAACATATGAATTTTAGGGTAAGCCAAACTCCTAACCTATACGGGAAAAAGATCTGGAAAAGAATGAATATACATATATGTACAACTGAATCACTGTGCTGTACACCTGAAACTAACACAACATTGTAAATCACTTATACTCCAATAAAATTAAAAAAAAATATCAAAATGACTAACTATGCCGAGTGTTGGCAAGACTGTGGAGGAACTGGAACTCTTGTACGCTCTGTTGGCAGTGTAAAAATGGTAAAATCACTTTGGAAAACATTTTGGAGTTTCTTTAAAAAAAAAAACACCTAATTTATGATCCAGCTAGTCTACTATTTATTTACCCAAAAGGGGTGAAAGATTGTACTCAAACAGAGACTTCTACATGAATGTTCATAGCAGCTTTATTTGTAATAGTCGAAAACTGGAAAACACCAAAATGTCTATCAATAGGTAAAAGAATAAACAAAGTGGTATATTCATATTCAGGTATCTCCTGCTTAACAAGTTTGCTTTATACCACTTAGCTTTTACCAAAGATCTACATTAGTATCTGTTTTTGCTAACTGAAAGAGATCCAAAGAAGATTTTTTACTTTTAAGAAAAAAGGTGAAAAGCAAAAATAGTGGTCAGACTGTGTTTTGCAGTGAGCTGTTATAGAGGCACTGTGCACCCCTAGCAGTGAGAATGGCACTGCCAAGCTCCTACACTCTAAGGGAACTACACTCTGCACCTCAATACCAGGCCATCATAGCTTTGAACTGCGTCTGTAAGAATCTGTGCTTTATCTTGATTTATTTTGTGCATCTGTTAGCAAGATGTGTCCTAAGGTAATTGCTTTATGCAATTTATGCCATTTTGGTGTACAAAAGTTTCCATAGGAACACTCTACTTTCTGATAGCATAGTGGGGAAACCTACAATGGAATTCAACTCAACAATAGAAGGAATTAATTATTACTTCAAGGAACAACATGGATTCATCTCAAACTAATTATGCAGAGTGAAATAAAAGGAGTGCATTCTGTATGATTCCATTCATATATAACTTTAGAAAATGCAAACTAACTTATGTGACAAAAAGCTAATAAATAGTTGCATGGGGTGATGGAGTAGGGCTGTCATGGGTAGGAGGGAAAATCACAAAGGGTCAATTTACACACACAAACACACATTCACATACATATCAAAATTTATCAAATCATACACTTTAAATATACATGGTGATTGTGTATCAGTTGTATGGCAATAAAGAACTGAGCTATTTAAAAATAAAAGATTATCCTGGCTTTGTAAAATGAATGTTCCCTCTTCCTTTATTTTCTAAAATTGTTTGATTGGTATTGTTTTCTCATTAAATGTCTGATAGAATTCACAAATGAAAACATCAGCTCAAAGTTTTATTTATGGAAAGGGTTTTTAATACAAACAAAACTCTATGTGTACAATTGATATCAGGTGATTCATATTTCCTTACTCTTTTGAATCAGTTTTGGTAAGTTGTATTATGTAAGGAATTTGTCAGTTTATCAAAATTATCAAATTTATTGGTAAACTATTTCTCATGATGTACTGTTATTTGTCCTTTTAATATTGTAGAATCTGTAATGGTATCTATTCTGTCATTCCTGACATTGTGTATTTTCTTTTTTCTTGAACAATCTCCTTAAGGTTTCATCAATTTTATCAGTATTAAAAAAAAAAAAAAAACTTTTGCTTTTAAATATTTTCCTGTTTGTATGTTTTCTCTTTAATTGATCTCTGTTCTAGTTTTAGAATTTCCTATCTGCTACTTATTTTGGTTTTAATTTGTCCATCTTTTCTAGCTTTTTAAGGTAGAACATTAAATAATTTACTTTAAATGTTTCTTCTTTTTTAACATATTAATTTAAAGCTATAAAGTTCCCTCTAAAAACTATATTATCTATAGCTCACAATTTTATATGCATGCTTCCATTTTCATTCTGTTTGAAATAATTTAATTTTCCCTTGTGATTTCTTCTTTCATACATCTGTTATTCAGAGGTATGTGGTTTAATTTCTAACTATTTGGCATTAGTATGGAATTCTAATTTGCTTTGTTTTCTAACTTAAGTCAGCTGGGGTCACAGAATGTATTCTATTAGATTTCAATTTTGAAATTCATTTATATTTACATTTTGCCCCACAATATGGTGTATTTTGGAAAACATACCACATGTACTCAAAAAAGAATGTTCATTCTGTACTTTGATGCATTGTTCTTCAAATGTCAATTAGGTTAATTTGTTCAGCAGTGCTATTTAATCTTACGTCTTAACTAATTTTTTCCTAGCATTTCTATCAGTATCTAACAGAAATATGCGAAAATCTGCAACTGTTGTGGATCTTTCTATTTTTCCCTTTAATTCCATCAGTCTGTGCTTCATGTTTTTGAAACTCTTTTATTAGATACATGTATATCTATGATTATTATGTCTTACTTATGTATTGACCTTTTGTCGTTATGAAATTATACTTTTGCTCACTGGAAACACTTCTTACCTTGAAGTCTTGTTTGATATTAATATAGTTACACCAGCGTTATTGTGTCTCATGCTAGTATGATGAGTCCTTTCAATACTTTACTTTCAATCTACATTGTTTTTTATTTTAAAATATGATTCAATTGGACAGTATGTTGTTGGGGTATGCTTTTTTATTTATTTATTTTGACTCCCTGCCTTTTGAAATGTTTAGTCCATTTACATTTGATGTTATCAGTGATATGTTTGGATTTAGGTGATTCATATTTGCCATATTTTTATAGTCATCCCATTTGTTCCTCTGTTCTTCCTATCCTGCTTTCTTTATGTAGTATGTTTTCATTCCTTTTAGCTTTACCTCTTTAATTATTACTTTCCATTTAATGATAGTGATACTATTTACAATATTTATCCTTATCACCATCTATTTAGAATTAATACTGTACCACTTCATGTAAAGTGTAGAAAGCTTAGACAGTATAATTTCATATTTATTATGGGATATATTCAGGTGCTCTTCATTCCTCTATCTAGAGAGTTTCCACTTGGTATCATTTTTCTTCATCCTGAAGTATTTGCTTTATTATTTCTTGCAATTTGGGTCTGCCACAAACTCTGTCCTCTGAAATCTCAAGTCAATAAGACTGGAGATTTTTGCTTGCATCTAGTCAACCTATGCTTAGCAGACTGGGAAGTGATCTCAGGGTAAAAACCATATAAACACAGACTTCACTCGGTGCATATTTCTTTTTTCAATGGGAAAATATCTTCCAGTTCCTCTGATGGCCCTTCACATAATTGTCTTTAGTAATTTATCCTAAGTTCATAAGTTTTATCTGAGATAGATTTGTCTGCTATAAGGCACTTGGCTGTAACTGACACTAGACCCCTTCATTTGCTCTATTTGAAAATTCAGTATACAACATTAAGGGCTTCTCTGTTATAAATAACCATTAGCAATAAATATATCTACAACTTAATGGAAAATTAATGGAATCATTTATCTGTATATAAAAATACATTTTCAAGAGTATTTATTGAGAAATGAACATGTAGCTACATGATCCATCTTTGGTTAAATGTTCATGGATTACAGAACAAATCATTATATCTCTCAGTCTTTGTTTCTTCTCTGTAGAGTAAGTTTCATGTCTAATAATATAAGAATAAAGTTAGGCATATTGTGGAATCATATTTTTTCCTACTCCATATGTGGAAAATAACTGAGACACTGTATTATTTGGGCCAAGGTTTGTCTTCAATGACACAAATGACCTAAAGCACTACTTCCCAGACTTTAATGGAAAGTTATTATTAGAATGTAGATTCTGTTCAGTTTTCTCAGGTGGAGACTGAGATTCTGCCATGCTTTGAAGTGTCCATGTGATACTGAAACTACTGGTCTGTGGAACACACTTCAGTGAGAACCTGCAGTGTAGAGCGGCATTGTGTAGATTCTGGATATTTTAGCTGACCTGGGTTTGGCACTCTGCTCTGTGACTTTGTAGCTGTGTGACTTTGGGCAAATAAATATACTATCTTAGTATTATATACTCATCAGAGAAGATGGAATAATTACACCACATGACAAATCTGTTGCCATACTTTTACCTTCAATATTTGTAAGGTACTCAGAACAAAGACTAAAGTTAAAAGATAATAAAAGAAGTTCTCACTAGTTGAACAGAAAGTCTTATCATGCTCTTCTAGTCAATGATATGAGGAAATATATTTCCTGAAATTTTCTGATAAACAACACAATTCTATATAAGCAGTTTCTTCTCACTTAATACTTCTTTCTTAAAATACTATATTCCCTGTAAAATTCACAATTACTTCTCTTTTTTCTGAAGAAATTTTCATTTGCCAAACTATGGCAAACTTATAGAAAAGGAAAATGGCCTATGAAATGTAAGTGGTGTGATATGAAGCAATACTTCAAACCAGATTCACTCAGCCCTTTAGAGAATTTGCTAGAAAACAGTAAGCTAAAACAAAAAAAGTGCAAAATCTTTCTGGAACATGAAATGTGCTTTCAAAATGCATATCATGTAAGACAAGTGATGATATATTTAGAAAGCATTATTAAGATATCTTGGAACATGAAATATTTGATTACAGAAATTGCTACTCTTCTTTTAACAAGTCCCCTTTTAGTCTGGAATTTACCCCTCCCTTTATCACTAGCTACACCTTTATCACTAGCTACACCTTAAGTCTGAATGACAACACTGTGAAGTAAAGATGAAAACAGTCCCCTGGAGACAGCTGTTCCCTTTTCCCCACTCCCAATAAGGGTTCCAGAATTATATATTTGAAAACCTCTTCTGACTATATATATTCCTTATTCTGTCTGTCAGGGAATAACTGTTTTCATAGTTAAATAAAGTTTCGAAATGCTTTCATTTTACTACAATCTATTAGTATATTTTTTATTCAAGGGAATATTTTATGGGTGGGGGTTACAGAATATGAACTGTGCTTTATTGCCTACTATCCAGTGACCAACCAAAATCCATCTTTTTCCTCTTCCTTCCTAGCAGAATCATTTCCCCGGCAAAGCTGGGAAGGTGATCCAGTAACAGGTATAGATAATAATTAGTTTAAGCCGGTCAGTACCTATTAGCTGCTTTACTGTTAACATCACTGAGCTGCTGATTTTTCATATCCATATAAAGAGCATTCTACCTGATATATAGTACATAAGAAAATAAGTGTTGTATAAATCAGTGGCTATAACAAAATACCATAGATTGGGTCGCTTAAATAGCAAAAACTAATCTCATCGTGGAGGCTCCACCCTCATAACCTTATCTAAACTTATTTACTTCCCAAAGGCCTCACCTCCAAATATCATCACATTGGGGATTAGGGTTTCAACATATGAATTTGGGGAGAACACAAACATTCTGTACATAGCAAGATGTCCTTTATGTTTGCATCCATTTACATTATGTATTGTTCTGTTACTATATTTAAAAGTGTCATGCACATGTTAAGCTAATTATCAGCACAACTTTGTACAAAAGCAATGCCCTTCGCCAAGTTGTTAACTATTTCTGCAATACTCTGTATGCCACGTTGTTCAAATATCCCTACTCAGGGTTAGATAATTTAAAAATAATTTTCCTAAGGATATCTCAGATACTTACAAAATATTTTTCATTCGATTTTATAATATAGCTCTATATTCAATCTTGTAGGTCAATATATCATTTTGTAGAATGACTTAGAGAAGCCACTGCAAAATGGCCACCTTGAAAAAAAGTCATGATATAAATACAACGTTGTACATTTTTTTTTTATACATTTTAGACAAAGAAACAATATATTCGTGAAATGACAAGACAAAGGGGTTTGAGCTTGGGATAGTAAATTAGTAAAGGAGGTTTGTGTATACAGCCTTCTTGGCCTTGAATTTCCTATCTCTGATAATAAAGATGTCTCTTTACTTCCCGGTCCAAGGAGGGTAGCTTTCACGTGGAAGATTTATTTCCTGCTTTCAGGAGGACAAAGGAGGGTCAGACTGTCCTTCTTGCATTGGCTGTTTCTTTTTTTTTTTTTTTTTTTACAGCAGGTTCTTATTAGTCATCCATTTTATACACATCACTGTATACATGTCAATCCCAATCACCCAATTCATCACACCACCACCACCACCTGCCGCTTTCCCCCCTAGGTGTCCATACGTTTTCTGTCTACATCTATGTCTCAATTTCTGGCCTGCAAACTGGTTCATCTGTACCATTTTCTAGGTTCCACATGTATGTGTTAATATACGATATTTGTTTCTCTCTTTCTGACTTACTTCACTCTGTATGACAGTCTCTAGATCCATCCATGTCTCAACAAATGACCCAATTTAGTCCCTTTTTATGGCTGAGTAATATTCCATTGTATATACGTACCACATCTTTATCCATTCATCTGTCAATAGGCATTTAAGTTGCTTCCATGACCTGGCATTGTAAACAGTGCTGCAATGAACATTGGGGTGCATGTGTCTTTTTGAATTACGGTTTTCTCTGGGTATATGCTGAGTAGTGGGATTGCTGGGTCATATGGTAATTCTATAATTAGTTTTTTAAGGAACCTCCATATTGATTTGCATACGTTGAAGAATCCTTGCATCCCTGGAATAAATCCCACTTGATCATGGTGTATGATCCTTTTAATGTGTTGTTGGATTCTGTTTGCTAGTATTTTGTTGAGGATTTTTGCATCTATATTCATCAGTGATATTGGTCTGTAATTTTCTTTTTTTGCAGTGCCTTTGTCTGGTTTTGGTATCAGGGTGATGGTGGCCTCGTAGAATGAGTTTGGGAGTGTTCCTTCCGCCACAATTTTTTGGAAGAGTTTGAGAAGGATGGATGTTAGCTCTTCCCTAAATGTTTGTTAGAATTCACCTGTGAAGCCATCTGGTCCTGGACTTTTGTTTGTTGGAAGATTTTTAATCACAGTTTCAATTTCATTGCTTGTGATTGGTCTGTTCATATTTTCTATTTCTTCCTGGTTCAGTCTTGGAAGATTGTACCTTTCTAAGAATTTGTCCATTTCTTCCAGGATGTCCATTTTACTGGCATACAGTTGCTTGTAGTAGTCTCTTAGGATGCTTTGTATTTCTGTGGTGTCTGTTGTAACTTCTCCTTTTTCATTTCTAATTTTATTGATTTGAGTCCTCTCCCTCTTTTTCTTGATGAATCTGGCTAACGGTTTATCAATTTTGTTTATCTTCTCAAAGAACCAGCTTTTAGTTTTATTGATCTTTGCTATTGTTTTCTTTGTTTCTATTTCATTTGTTTCTGCTCTGATCTTTATGATTTCTTTCCTTCTGCTAACTTTGGGTTTTGTTTGTTCTTCTTTCTCTAGTTCCTTTAGGTGGAAGGTTAGATTGTTTATTTGAGATTTTTCTTGTTTCTTGAGGTAGGCTTGTATGCTATAAACGTCCCTCTTAGAACTGCTTTTGCTGCATCCCATAGGTTTTGGATCGTCGTGTTTTCATTGTCATTTGTCTCTAGGTATTTTTTGATTTCCTCTTTGATTTCTTCAGTGATCTCTTGGTTATTTAGTAACGTACTGTTTAGCCTCCATGTGTTTGTGTTTTTTACGTTTTTTTCCCTGTAATTCATTTCTAATCTCATAGCATTGTGGTCAGAAAAGATGTTTGATATGATTTCAATTTTCTTAAGTTTACTGAGGCTTGATTTGTGACCCAGGATGTGATCTATCCTGGAGAATGTTCCGTGCGCACTTCAGAAGAGAGTGTAATCTGCTGTTCTTGGATGGAATGTCCTATAAATATCAATTAAACCTATCTGGCCTATTGTGTCATTTAAAGCTTCTGTTTCCTTATTTATTTTCATATTGGATGATCTGTCCATTGGTGTAAGTGAGGTGTTAAAGTCCCCTACTATTATTGTTACTGTCGATTTCCTGTTTTAAAGCTGTTAGCAGTTGTCTTATGTATTGAGGTACTCCTATGTTGGGTGCATATATATTTATAATTGTTATATCTTCTTCTGGGATTGATCCCTTGATCATTATGTAGTGTCCTTCCTTTTCTCTTTAACATTCCTTATTTTAAAGTCTATTTTATCTGATCTGAGTATTGCAACTCCAGCTTTCTTTTGATTTCCATTTGCATGGAATATCTTTTTCCATCCCCTCACTCTCAGTCTGTATGTTTCACTAGGTCTGAAGTGGGTCTCTTGTAGACAGCGTATATATGGGTCTTGTTTTTGTACCCATTCAGCAAGCCTGTGTCTTTTGGTTGGAGCATTTAATCCATTCATGTTTAAGGTGATTATCGATATGTATGTTCCTATGACCATTTTCTTAATTGTTTTGGGTTTGTTTTTGTAGGTCCTTTTCTTCTCTTGTGCTTCCCACTTAGAGAAGTTCCTTTAGCCTTTGTTGTAGAGCTGGTTTGGTGGTGCTGAATTCTCTTAGCTTTTGCTTATCTGTAAAGCTTTTGATTTCTCCGTCGAATCTGAATGAGATCCTTGCTGTGTAGAGTAATCTTGGTTGTAGGTTCTTCCCTTTCATCACTTTAAGTATATCATGCCACTGCCTTCTGGCTTGTAGACTTTCTGCTGAGAAGCAGCTGTTAACCTTATGGGAGCTCCCTTGTATATTATTTGTCATTTTTCCCTTGCTGCTTTCAATAATTTTTCTTTGTCTTTAATTTTTGCCAGTTTGATTACTATGTGTCTCGGCCTGTTTCTCCTTGGGTTTATCCTGCCTGGGACTCTGTGTGCTTCCTGGACTTGGGTGGTTATTTCCTTTCCCATGTTAGGGAAGTTTTTGATTATAATCTCTTCAAATATTTTCTCTGGTCCTTTCTCTGTCTCTTCTTCTGGGATCCCTATAATGCGAATGTTGTTGCAGTTAATGTTGTCCCAGAGGTCTCTTAGGCTGTCTTCATTTCTTTTCATTCTTTTTTCTTTAGTCTGCTCCACAACAGTGAATTCCATCATTCTGTCTTCCAGGTCACTTATCCGTTCTTCTGCCTCAGTTATTCTGCTATTGATTCCTTCTAGTGTAGTTTTCATTTCAGTTATTGTATTGTTCATCTCTGTTTGTTTGTCCTTTAATTCTTCTAAGTCTTTGTTAAACATTTCTTGCATCTTCTCGGTCTTTGCCTCCATTCTTTTTCCGGGGTCTTGGATCATCTTCACTATCATTGTTCTGAATTCTTTTTGTGGAAGGTTGCCTATCTCCACTTCATTTAGTTGTTTTTCTGAGGTATTATCTTGTTCCTTTATCTGGTACATAGCCCTCTGCCTTTTTATCTTGTCTATCTTTCTGTGGATGTGGGTTTTTTTCCACAGGCTACAGGACTGTAGTTCTTCTTGCTTCTGCTGTCTGCCCTGTGGTGTATGAGGCTATCTAAGAGGCTTGTGCAAATTTCCTGATGGGAGGGACTGGTTGAACATGTTTTTAAATAAATTTATTTATTTATTTATTTTTGGCTGCATTGGGTCTTCATTGCTGCGCACGGGCTTTCTCTAGTTGTGCTGAGCCCACCAGGGAAGCCCAAGTTCTCTTTTAAATGTACAACATTTGGACTTCCCTGGTGGCGCAGTAGTTAAGAATCTGCCTGCCAATGCAGGCGACATGGGTTCGAGCCCTGGTCCGGGAAGATCCCACATGTCGCGGAGCCACTATGCCCATGCACCACAACTACTAAGCCTGCCCTCTGGAGCCCGTGTGCCACAACTACCAAAGCCCGCATGCCTAGAGCCCGTGCTGTGCAACAAGAGAAGCTACTGCAGTGAGAAGCCCACGCACCGCAACGAAGAGTAGCCCCTGCTCGCTGCAACTAGAGAGGGCTGGGCACAGCAATGAAGAACCAAAAGCAGCCAGAAATAAATAAACAAATAAGAACTAATTATGTTCTGCAAGTAAATGTTTTTCATTTACTACCTTGTCAATCACAAGCTTGTGGAAGAGAGTGGCTGAATAGGGAGTCCAAAATATCAGATGTAATTAATCCATGTTGTTCTCTAATGAACCAAAATATTTGAATTTTTAAAATCTCCCCAAATTAATATCATCAGACCCCAATGAATTACTTAAATTTGCACACTTTATTTTTTCTTCCTGCAAACTATCTCCTAGAAGCAATTGGATTTTTTATATCAGTTTTCATTTATGCAACAAACATTTAGTGATTTTCTACAATGAATCAGGCAGTGTATTCGGTTCTAAAAACCAATTAGCAAAAGCATTCACAGTTCCTACCCTGATGTAGCTTATATTCCAGTAGAAGAAACTGATTGAACTATTTAAAAATTAAAGTAAAATTACAATTGTATTAAATGGTAAGAGGTACAGATTTACTGTTAAGAGAGTATGTGATGTGGAAAAATAATCTCAGTAGACTTACTCCCCTTATTGTTCCCCTTAGTTCCTTGCTCATTCAGGCTTTGGAATTTTTCAGATAGCCATTGTATTATCCTAACATTTATATTAAATGATCGATCTTCCCTCTAAAACTCTAGATGACACATTACCATATATTTGGTATGTGTATTTGGTTCTATTTCTAGAGTTTGTATTTGGTTTCTCTATTTATGAACAGTTTTCATTTAATAGTATGTGTAACAGCATATTTATTCTAAAATAAAAACTTCAGAATGAGTTTTATAAGCTATCGATGGAAAACATTGTTGATATTTTTATTGGGATCACTTCAAATTTATATGTTAACTTGGGAGAATTGACATCTCACCAAGGTTAAATATTCCTATCTGAGATCATGTCTTTTCATTTGTTCATGTCTTCCATGAGTCCCTCAGTGGCACTGAGAATGTAACCTATATGTGCTCCTTTAAGTTCAATTTACTCTAGAAATGAGAATAGTTCACCACATTATTTGAGAAAAAAGTGACTAGAAAATGAGATACTAAGTCCAACCTGTCATGTTATTACTCTGTCAGTTACCAACATTCAGTTGAAAACAACAACCAGAACAACAACCCCAAAAAAACACAGCAAGAAATCTTGCCAAGAACTCACATCATTTAAGGCATATGTAACAATCAGGGAAAATTATAGTGATTTACATACTTAGGCAAGACGTAAGGGTAGAAGAAATGCTATATTATATCCCTAAAAGGTACATCAAATCATTTTAGATTATTCATGTCTCCCTCATCAAGACCTTTTCAGATCCTAAAGACTGTTGTCAAAAATAAGGGTGAAGGGCTTCCCTGGTGGCACAGTGGTTGAGAGTCTGCCTGCCAATGCAGGGGACACGGGTTCGAGCCCTGGTCTGGGAAGATCCCACATGCCGCGGAGCAACTAGGCCCGTGAGCCACAACTACTGAGCCTGCGCGTCTGGAGCCTGTGCTCCGCAACAAGAGAGGCCGCGATAGTGAGAGGCCCGCACACCGTGATGAAGAGTGGCCCCCACTTGCCGCTACTGGAGAAAGCCCTAGCACAGAAACGAAGACCCAACACAGACAAAAATAAATAAATAAGTAAATAAAATTAAAAAAAAAAAAATAAGGGTGAAAAAGTTAAGCCTGAAAGTACATACAGTAAGCCAAAAAATTTAAGTTAAATATAGATGCTTTTCAAAAGAGAATTTTCTAAAATCTGCCATTTACAGGACCTCCTTAATATTCAGGTTCATGTTGTCCATGAACATGTCACATTATGTGGGCAGACTGTGTCCCCTTCAGTCACCTAGAGCCAAAAGTGAAAAGCAAAAATTTTCCAAATGCTAACAGTTCATGAAACTGACCTATAGATTTTTTTTAGTTGTCTTTGTTTTTAATTTGCTGTCCTAAATGTGTACAATGTTTCTTGGAAGAGTTTATAAGGGTACAGGGGGAGTTGCTGCTTATTTAAACAATTTTAATGAAGGACTAACCTTTTACATTTAACATTTTTTCCCTTTATTTGCTTTCTGGCCCCAGTTCATATTTTTTTTGTCCTCCCAAAGGACACAGCATAATGAACATACACGAGATTATTTAAATGAATGGTTTTAATGAGTTCTTTGAATAGACTCTTTAAAAAGCAAGCATGAAATTGCTTTCCCAGTTGGGATGCTTTAAAATATTTTTAGAAGATTCATATACAAAGCCTTAAAATTTGAACCATTTTTAAAGGAACAATGATTGAAAAGTAGCTTTTTATTGCAATGTGATTTATTTTCACTCATACAGCAGACGACATTACAAAACCCAGCAGGATTTTTGAATTATTTTAATGGATTATCACATATCATATTAATAAGTAGTTATTTATCACATTTAAAGGCTGTAGCTCTTATACACTACTTTCACACATGGAAACATGTAATCTCTGCAATTAGTGAATACTAGACGTAGATAAATTTACATTATATAGTGAACACTCTGCTGTTCCCCCAACCCCATTAAACACCTGCTTAAGATGTCATAGTTTTGAGTGTGGGTGGAATTGATCCCATCCCCTTGCCACTGTGGTAGTCTCAGTTTGGCATATCCCTCATTTTTTCTTACCAAACTCAGGTTCAAAACTTCTGTTGGCATACACCTCATTAGTTCTCATTGAAGAGATGTTTAAGAGTTCTTTTCAATGATTCTATTCATTTTCTGGATGGGGATGAGGAAAAGTGAAGGTCCAGAAACTTCTGGAAACCATTATGCCACCATGAGGACTAAGGATAAAGTGGACACAATGAGCAGCGTGTAGTTTGAAAACTGCACAGAAGAGGAACCAAAACTTGGTAAGACTCTTCTTGACACATTATGTGGCCTCAGGCTTTTCTGTTATGTGAGAAAATAAATTCTCTTTATTATTTAAGCTCCTTTGAAACTCAGACTATGGAATCTAAGAATAACATGTACTACCTTTGGCAAGTATCATTGCCCTAATTTTGAAACCATTTATCCGTTTGGTAGCATAGATTGTTTAATTGCCTCTGCTTAGATTCAAATGAACTATTCTGATAGCTCAGACAGTTAAAGCTGACATTTAAAAAATTAAACCACCTCGTTAATAACAAAAAGTTGGTTGTTGATCAGTCTTGTGAATGTTGTTATCATAACAGCTTGTGTGTTTTGTTTCTGTCAGTCAAAAATATTCACACACACTATCTAGCTTCTTTAGAAAAGAATGGAAAAATAGTAAAATCAATTTTCTTTAAGAGTTAACTGTCCAGCGTGATTTACATATACTTTTGAAAACAGAGGTTCAGTATAAAGGAAAATTGTGGCAAAATACACCAGCTTCCAGATATTTCCTCATATGTAAAAAGACTTTGTAACAAATAACTGGTAAGTTTCCTTCCAGCTTTAATGCCCTATGATTTTATGGCAAATGAGACATTAGGAGTTTGAGAAGAAAGTGGCAGAGGCACATAGCACATGATAGTCATCAGGAAAGGTGGAATCCTCTTGTCCTTTATGAATTGGTTTATTGTTTTACTACTTCAAGTTCTTAAAGGACAGATTCTGTGTCTGTTCTCTGAATTGTTTTTCACATAATACTCTTTGATGATGTTTAAATTTTTCACAGTCAGATATTCTTTATTAATTGTTTACATATTCAATTATATGTATAAAAGAACATCAATTTGATGTTAAAGACTGAAAATTTGGAGTTCTAAAAGGTTCAGAACTAGAAAGATTTCCTCATATTGGGTGGATCCTTAAAGCATGTCCTCCAAGTCATCACTGAGCCTCCTTTGGAATTCCTTCGTTGGTGAAGAATACATTAGCTCCTAAGAAGCTCATTCTATTTTTATACAGTTCTAATGATAATGCCTCCATCTATGTATTTAGCCTTCATATACTCCTTGGAATTCTAGGAACTCCAATTCTAGAAACTCATCTGACATATTATTGTAACTGTAGCTAAATATATTCTTTTGGGGAAATCTGCTATACTCACTAATTAGACTGCACCTATTTCTGTCAGATTTTTTAAACACACGTAATTATTGAGTGGGATTGACATATACACACTACTATATATAACATAGATAACTAATCAGGACCTTCTGTATAGCACAGGGAGCTCTACTCAATACTGTGTAATGACCTATATGGGAAAAGAATCTAAAAAAGAGTGGATATGTATATATGTATAACTGATTCACTTTACTGTACAGCAGAAACTAACACAACATTGTAAATCAACTATACTCCAATAAAAATTTTTTAAAATCCATGCAATCATTTACATAGAAGTTGATGGCTTATGACCAAACAAGTTATTTCATCAAACTAGAGTCTGCTGTCATCTTTTAGAATCACATAAATGAAATTCTTTCCTACTTACTATTATTATATAGTTATGTGGGATATGATTGACATGGTAAAACTATCCTTTTTGGAAATGAAATGTTCCACTGATTATAGTCACAGCCCTGTTAAGAGTATGCAATGTGGTTGTTAGTGGAAAACTGCAGGCTTATACATCATGTGTGAGCATAAGACCCCTGTCATCCCTGCATAGGATAGAGGGGTCTCCCTTCACCATGCAACTCTTCACAACAGCTTTCTGATCATGTAGTGCCCAGTGTGCTAGAGAAAGTGATAAAAGCATCTCTCTAGTACTCCTTCAGAAGGCCTAGACTACTTTGTGCTGAAAATCAGGATCAATAGCTGCATTGATATGATTTAGCAATATGTAATTTGTGTTTTGAGGGCCTTATATGGAATAAGTGACTCATCAAAGTTGCTTTGCACTAATTTCACATAATTCAAGAAACTTTAGTTTTCCTACCAAAGGAGACTTCAAATATGTGAAACTAATCTGCTTTCCTTAAACCTGGGGAAAATTTAACTCTTATCAGTGGGTCTGTCTTTTCTAAAAACTTGCTATGAGGTTTATGCAAACATTACTTTTTATTCATTGTTAATGTTTTCTTAACTAGGGTGACGAAATGAGTTTTTTCTTTCCACTGTCCTAGTTATCAGGATTCTGACAACAACCAAGGGTAAGGCAATGGAAAGTGACATTTCGTACTGCTACTCAAAATAGGAAAGGAGAGAAACAAAAGGCAGTGAAGTGTATTGATTAGAAGGAATGCTTCTCAAACTTCGGGGGTGCATACAAATCTCCCAAAGACTTTGTCAAACAGCAGAATCAGATTTAGTAGACCTGATACAGTTCTAAGGTTCTTACAGGGTTCTAAGTGTTGTTGATGCTGCTGGTCCAAACACCACACTTTGAATACCAAGGTGCTAGAATATATTCCAGCTTGAAACTGTGCAAGCTATAGATTGACTTTTTTTTAACAAAAGGTCTGATTATAATTTACCCTGACATCAGAACATTTAGAGAACCTTTACTCTCTTCCATCACCCACCTTCATGATCCAAAGTTCCACATCTGTCTCTTTACAGAAGCAGAAAGAGATGGAGCAAATAAAATCCAATAACCCACTCAAGAGGTTGGCTAAAACTGGGGGAGAACCATAAGATGGAGGGAAAAGAAAAGATTAAAAGTATCAAAAAGTAAGGTAGAGGAAGAATAGGAAAGTAAAAAGGGTATACACATTGGGTAGAGGCCCCTGAGGAACACCATGACTTTTGCTGTCTGCTGAGTGTCTGGCCAAAAGGTACACCTTGAGATGACTGAATTAATGTATCATATTTTTGAGTGGATCTAGGGTCAAGGACACAAACCTGAACCTCTGCTATGCTGCATACACTATACTATCTGACTTCTAAGTAAAGAACTGACTGAACAATCTCACCAGCAAGGAGAAAGACCTTTCTCTTGAACAATGTATTTCATCTCCCTTCCTCGAGTTCCATATTCCTGAGGTTATTTATGCCAGTTTTTAAATGTACTTGAAAAAACACACTCAAATGTGTAAATGCCAAATATTAATAAAGCAGAGACTTCCAATGCATTAATCTGTGATGCTAAGTAATTTTGTGTAGAATTCAAAATGATGCAATTTCTGGGGACATAGTAGCACTTTATATAAATCTATCATAATTGAGTTATCTATGAAGCCCTGTACTACCTTTTATTTTTGCTGTTGATATTTTCTAGGAATCCTAACCCAATCATTTCTGCCCATGTGAAATTATAAAAGTGAATAAACCACTAGAGCACATGTAAAGGACAGTCAATGCCAAACAAGAGTTGGGCATATACTGGTATAATCATCGTGAAATAATAAGTTAATATATAACATAAGGTATCGTGTTTTTCCCTCTAGATAGATAGATAGGTAGGTAGGCAGGTAGATAGATAGATAGACAGATAGATAGATATAATATCAGTAATACTGGGGAATGACAAATGCATCTCCTGACCTGTGTCATCAATGTCACTGTTTTCTCTCTTTCTCCTAGACAGAGAGTCAGGAGGTGTGGTAGTCATTCACCAAACATAACAGACTTTGCCTTCTAAACACATGTTACAATTGCCTCTTTTGATTGGGTTAGGCCACATAAGTGGTTCTGTTTACTGTACTGTTAGTAGAAGTGACATGCATCACTTTTGGGCAGTACTTATTGACATATAGAATTCTCCTCACTCTCCTTATGGTGGTCAACTGGCAATGTTCAGGCTAGTTACTGCTCTGACAAACCATGTCTTTTAATAACTACAATGAGCAGAACCTCCGAGGTGACCAAGGGTGGATATACAGCATGAGCATGAACAAAAGACAAGCTTTCTCATTGCAAGCACTGTTTTTGCTGTGGCATAATTAAATCTACTCTGAATGATTTGGGTGGACAAGCTGCAGATCATAGAGGGCTACTAGAAAGGAGAGGCATACTGAGTGCAGTCATGATGTCTGCCTGAGACAAACTTAATTCAAAATATCGTCCAACACCCCTGAAATATGTATGAAGACTAAATATATATACAAACACGGCTAAGCTAGAGGTGACAAAAGATTCACTCAGTCCAATTGGCTTATGAAGGTGGACATATGAAAAGTAAGCTGATAATTCTAGGGCCACAGGGAGGCAGCCACTTAAGAGAAAAAATGGTAAAAGGAGATCAGGACCAAACTTATTCTCAACTGACTTGTTAATGCATTTTAGTATGTAAGTAAGTTTTACTCTTTATTAAAAGTCATTTAAAACCTACTCGTGGTGATCAAATTAAAAATGTTTTAGGGTGATAGTATCAATATCAGATATCCATATTTGAGTTTATAGCACTGACATTTCTTTCCAAAAGAAGTGTAGCTTAGGTGGCCTTAACATTATGTCAAACAGAATTTCAACTCTTTAACTTTTACTGTTTATAACATTCTTCAACATTACTTTATGAGAAGTACAATTCACCTATACATTAACAGAATGACAATGTGATCAGTAATGCAATTAAATAGTTGAAAACGTTAACAATAAAATTTTAAATGATATTGATCTAAAATAGCTGCTGTAGTAAAAATTCAAGTACCAATTAATTTTTATCCATATGTTTAGAGTCAGCATATCTGTAGAATCAAAGTACGATGTCTAACATGTCTAATACAATGTCTAACTTTACCCGAACCTACTGAAGCCCTCAGAACATAAACATGTCAGTCATTTTTATTCCTCTCCTTCAGTTCCCACCTTTGCTTCATCTGCAAGTCCTGTCACATCTACTTTAAAAACAGATCCTGACTCAGCCACTCCTCCCTATACAGACCATCTCTTCACCTGGACAGCTGTAACTGCCCCTCATCACTGTTGCTTCCATTTTCCTCAGAGGAGCCAGAATCATCACACATTCCCCTTGCTTAAAAGTTCTCAAGGACTTTCCATTGATTTAAAGATAAAGTAAAGTACAAAATCCTACATGACATAGGATTGACTTCTTTCTGGTTCCATGTGTACTCTTCTGGTGGTCTACTTCAACCAACCTGGCCTTTGTTCCATTAGGTTCCTAAATCCATCCTACATCTGCCTTAGGGCCTTTGCCATAACTTATCGTCTACCTGGAATTCTCTTAACCAAGATCTTTGCACTGATGACTCATATATCTTCGAGGCATCTGCTCAAATATCTCTTCCTTAGACATGCCATCTCTGACCATCCACTGTAAACATTTTCTCCTCCCCGGTATCTTTATTCTTCATTAACACTTTTTTTATTGCCCTCATTAACATGAAATGCTTGTTGTCTATCTAAAATTATCTTAGTTATTTACTTGTTTTAGTCTACTCTTCCCTGAACATATAACTCTACAGGAATGATAGAATTGTCATCTGTGCATTCCCAGCAGCTTGAGTGAATGAATGAATGAATGAATAAATGAGAGGATGAAGGAAAAAAGACTGCCAAATGAAATGTAAATAACCAAATAGATATTCAGTGCTAGTTTGGAGCTATGTTGCTTATGAATTACTTAAGAAATTTTATTGATTTCTTTTTACGTTTTTAGTTTTGAGTGGTTGGCATTGTAGTATTAGGATATTAAGATGTGAGAAAGAAAATTGGCACAAACTGGTTCTGAAACAGGAATTCTGGGGTTGTTCTAATTTATAACTTTTTCTAGAAAGTGACAAATATTTCTGATAAAATGAATTTTTAATGTAATTTAATGAGATTAAGAACCCCATTTAGGAAGTCAGAGTCACCGCCATTAAATTACTGACCTTGGATCATCCCTATGACAAATTAATAAACTTTAACAATACATTCCTTTACTGTATCACCTTTTTTTCTTTATCTCGGCCAAGGAAATTCTTTGAATTGCTTTCTTGTACACTTTTTTTTTTAGATTTTGGGGCATGTCCGAAATACATTTTGAACATGCGATTGTAATCAATTGCTTTAAGAATTTCATGTTATAGATGTATACAGCAGTGTTTCTGTCTCCCCAGATAATTTAGATTTAGCATTAACAAACCAGTCCTAATGAGGTAAATTTGCCCTGAATGAATCCTATAGCAATATAATGTTACTCCCCCATAAGCTTTTGTATGGACCACTCACTATTTCATACATACAGTTTCTGTGGTTTTGCTTAGACCTACATGGATTTTTCATCCCACTTTTCCATGCCTAGAACATCTTCAGTTTAAGATCTATCTCTCTAAGAAATCTCCTTTGAATCCTCGAGAAATATTTTATTTTCAACAAAGGCCAATTCAGATGGCTTTTGGAAATGAGTGGATATTTTTATTTTTAAAGTTGTTATAAGACTGGTAGGTGACAGGAAGCCGGGGTTTCTTAACACAATATTATTCTGCTCAAGATGCTGATAGCATCTCACTGAGAAACTGAAAAAAGTATCTCTTCCTCCTTAACTTCCATGGCCCTCCATTGTCCATTTTCAGCCTCCAGGCACCATTCAGGGGCATTTTACAATCCTTCTACTAAACTAAAGATTCCTTGACTCGTGGACTTATGCCTGATCCATCCTTATCTTCCCTACTAGACAAGTGTTCAACAAATTTTTTTGAAAAAGATGATTATATGTATTTTAATGTGTTCCATTAGCCATGGCACATTTACATTTGCTAACTAATCCAAAAATAGCACAGTTAATGGTAGAAGTTTCAGGTATGTTGGATTAGAGTTCTGCTCCACAGAGAAAAATAGAGAAGATATTTTTAGGGAGATGGGAAATGAAGATGACCATCCAGTGTATCTATAAACATAGTCATTTTTAGGTAGATACAATGCCCCTTTTCCAGGCCCTTACTTCTTAAACTTGGAGAGTAAAATTCTCATATCTATTCCTGACAAAATAAAAAAAAAGAGAAACATATTTGATCAAGGTTATTGATATATTCCCTTGTTGCGTGTAGCACATTTTATTTCATTTCCTTGTTTTCTAAATAGAATACAAAATAAGTAAACAGAAATATTAGCTGTTTAAAGGATAATTGAGCTGTCAGATTTGAGGTTATTCCTATTTGTTTTACTTTTCTTTTTTTTAAGTAACTGATAATGCAAACTCAAAGTGATTAAGACAATTTAAAGCAACCCCATGGCCCTAAAATTTACTGGACAGCAATTCTGAGGTCTCCAAGAAACATTCTGAGGCTTTCATTTGATGCTGTTCTGATGAATTTAGATGAAACATGTTTAAATGCTCTCTGGCATACCTCGTGTTGATGCTGGGCAGGTCCAAGGGAAGAAACAAGCTCTAAATGACAATTAATTCAAAATGACTCAATCATCATTGTTAATGTCTCTGA
The DNA here is from genome assembly GCF_028021215.1 of Eschrichtius robustus. Taxonomy (NCBI): domain Eukaryota; kingdom Metazoa; phylum Chordata; class Mammalia; order Artiodactyla; family Eschrichtiidae; genus Eschrichtius; species Eschrichtius robustus. The sequence continues at coordinate 65,612,578 of NC_090828.1, forward strand.
TCCTCTCACCCAGAAGTGAGGGTTAACTCTGCTCTATGCAAAATATTCTCCTAACTGCAAGTTTGCCAGCAAATCCAAGGAATACCACACAGAGCCCCAGAGAGGGGGGCTGTGCAGTGACACTTCACATGAAAACACTCTTCAAATTCATGTCATGCTAATTAAGCAAGTACAGCCATCTAATGCAATGATGGTACTTAAACTGAGCTTTCTAATAGCAATAATGTGTCTCAAAGGGCACAAGTCAGTGTCCTCCCAATGAGTTTAATCCATGCTTGAAGAAGTTAAAGGTCGAGGATGGTTACGGTATGCCAGTAAGTGCTTCAAAGTAGGAGGCTTGGGATAAAGCCAATTCTAGTCTCTCTAATAGAGTTCTTACAAAAGCTACTGACTTGACTTTCACTATCAAGTATTTTGCAAATATTAATTATGCTTATGTCATCTTCCATTGAGATAAGTGATATTGATCCCAATCCTCTGACTTATAGGTGTGCATAAACTACCTTAGTCTCAAAGGAAGCTAGGATTCCATACTAAGCTTACCCCAATAATACATGCTGCTTTTAATCTGAGAGTCATAAGTCTGAGACGTTTGAAGCGAATCTTCAACACTCATAAATTGGTCCTCTCAAGAGACTCACAGACTCAAAATGAAGGGAGCTCATTCCTTTCCAAGATTCTTTGCATTTGTCAAAACATCCAGTAATATGATTATCAGATCAGGGGTTTGCAAAAGTGGGTCCAATCTGATCTTGGTGGGAGACCCAGGATCCTATTTTTGAAATATTCACATGACCTTTTCACAAGTACAACTGTTCGAGCTAAAATGACACATTCGCATATTTGACCTTTTCTCCATTCCCTCCCTTCTTTTTCCCCTGTTCTGCTACTTGCTCTGTGGGCTCTAGATAGGAAGGATTTTGTTGTTGGCATTTTCTTTTCCACTCATTTTTCATTTCTTTTCTCTCATCATTCAACTAATATATCCCCTTTCCACCAACTGCTGACTCCTGCAAGGTTGTGATTTCCTTAGTTAAAAAAGGACCCCACTTTTAGCTCAGTGTTCTCACAATGAATAGACGTTCTGCAGAATAAAATGGATTTTCTTGTTAATAACCTCATTTTTTAAACAGTAAGACTAGCTACACTGAAACATTCTCAAATAACAGACCATGCAACATGAAACTGGCAGGGTAAAAATAAATGAAGCGCTATTATAATTGTGATTTAAAATTATTTCTAATTTACTCAGTTACGCTTTCCTACTTTCCTAAACCTCAGCTACAATTCATCTCCATTTCCTTAAAGCAGTTGTGTTTATCAGTTCCACTAGGTCAGCTTTGTGTTTAATAGACCTTGTTTGGAATCACAAAGACAGTCGCTGGGATTGTATCCTCTGAAATAGGAGATGTTCAACCTCGGAGCCTCATTCTCTTCCATGCAATAATTTGTGCGCCAACTATCAAAAGCACAATAAGAGTGTCAAAATCCAATCCCAAGGAATAAGCACAGGGAAATGAGCCCTCCTACAGTGAAATTTCAGAGCAGTCAGGAGGATTTTTATATCCAAAAGCATATCTAATCATCATAAATAGAGTCTTTAAAAAACCCCACCATCATTTCTCCATAACTGGTTGCCTCTGCAGTTTTCCTTGCTTTTTGGTTTTCCATCCTGACTGAAGGTTCATCACTTTCCCTTTCCCCTGCATTTCTAAAACCAGACACATACTATAAGTACACAGCTTCTGAGAAGCAATTAGAGTTAATGGGATTAAAAATCTAATCACACTGTTGCTCTTGGCTTGTACCGGCAGAACTGCATAGCAAAGCCTAGCACTGCAAATGCACAAAAATGAGTTATTACATTGGTCCATGGAAAGTCTCTGTAGCCCCTGTTTTATCTGGTCCTCTCCAGGGGCAACTTTTCATGGTTTGATCAGAGAAAATGGCTTAGGTTTATTTTTTACACCAGGGACACTTGCACTCTCTTGCTTTTAAATTGATTTTGATACATATTAAAGATGACAGCCAGAGAAGAAACAGCGGTACAACCAGGAACAAAATACATTAAAAATAGTTTCTCCTGAGTCCAGAGAGCTGACAATCACCACAGAGACTCTCCACTTTCTTTCAGGAATATTTCTACTTTGAGAAGTTGGAAGAAATGGAGATGCTCCTGTCAAAGCGTTAAGGGATGTGGAGCAGTCATTATAAAAGGAGAGGGGCCTGTGCTGGGGTCCTCCTGACCCTCTGTGACAAAGAGGGGATTGGAAGATAGGTTCTCTAAAATCCCCCTTGCCATTGAAATTCCATGAGCATGTGATGTGAATGAAAGGCTGGGAATACATTTATGTTGCAGAAAATTTAACTTTAAGATAACCAGGACAAGAAGATATACATCAAAAGAGAAAGACATAGCAGAAGCAATTTCACTGTAGAAAGACGGATGGCTTACTCTTGATGCTTTTTTATCCAATAAAATAAAAATTAATAATAATAATGATAATAGTAATAATAATTCTAACATTTGTTGAGCACATCCAACTCCATGGCACTATTCTAAGTATTTTCTATGTACTATCATTCAATCCTCATAACCCTATGAGGCAGCTACTATTATTAATCTTTTCATTTTTTGTACACAGAGAAACTAAGGCATAGATGGTTTAATAATTCACCAAGGTCACGTACTACAGTACCAGAGCTGACACTGGAATGCAGACAATATGGCTCCAGACCCCAGCTGTTAACAAATATGTATAAATGAGGATATTTGCTTGAAAATAACCAGTCTGATTCTGTTCACCTGGGGAGAACCCTCAAAAGCCCTTCATAAACAGTTAAAAATCATTTAGCAAAGAAAAATAAAACCTGCCCTAGTTTCTCTCTATTAAATCTAATAACTTGTTTCCTTTTGCGATTGAGTCAGCTTAATTATTGCTGCATATTTATCTAATTTATACAATTACTCAGCATTTTTGATGGCTACCCCTCACAGCTGTCTGTTATGTATCTAGCTACCTGAACCACAGTCAGTGGGTCTTGTCTGTCAGTGCATTCTTAGGGGATGCCCAGGCAGCAAACTGAAATTTGTCATTATTTTAATCTAAGAAACTACAATTTGCAAAGGGTCTCGTATTTTAAGGGCAAATATAAATGACTCTTAGATTCCAAGATCGCCAATCATATTGGATTCTTAAGATATTTCCCTCTTCATTATTTTGCAATGATATTCAACTATCATCAACACTCAGCAAGTAGCCATCAATCACATTGAGAGAAGGATCTAAGCTAACACAGAAAGTTCCTAACACAGTTTTAAAAAGAAATTAGCTATATGTAATGCAAAATACTTTTCAGGGCAGTTGTATCTTACATGGGGTTAGGCTATAAAGTCAATGATGAATGCGAAAATGAACTAAACAAAAAATTATCTTGGAAGACGTCCTAAATCACTCGTAAGTGTTTGTCTACATGGTTTGTTTTAAACAGAGCTGTCTCTTGATAGGGTCTACATGCTTAGCGTTTCCTCCATGCAGGAACAGACCACAATTTCATATCCATAAAGTGACCATAAAATGCAACACTTGGCTTACATTTACGGGCCATAGTGTATAAACAATTTCTACCCACCCCCCCATCCTTGGAAACTGTGTATAGTAAAATTTGTATGAAAAAAGGTTCATTTTATGTGGCATCCATAAAATCCATGAAAACAAAGATAATAGTGTTAAGCCCTGGGTTAGTCCATTTATTGTATCATAAATGTAAATTAATGTATATTTGCCTAGGAAAATAGTATAAAAGGAATCTTTCCAAGTTCTAGCAAATAGACAACAAAATAAAAAAGGATTAAAATGATTTTTTTAATCTTAAATGATTATTGATATTTGAAGAAAACTATTTTAATCAAAGGAGTAAGAAAAGGTAGATATGAATTTTGGGAGGGACATTTTCCTACACTTTCTCCCTTGTATTGATATAATTTAATAAATAATGATTTTTCAAAATTGACAATTTTAAGAAGATCATAAAATATTAATACCCTTTGAGCTGTAATTAAGGAAAATCTCCAAATAAAGGGAAAAACCAAACATAAATAAGGGAGGTACTCAACAAAATAAAAATAGATGTTATTAATGATTAATGGAATATTATATAATATTCCAGCACATTGCTTTTAAAAACAGCTAAATTGTGTAAAATCCTTAATGATATAACAAAATGAAATTGTAAAATACTTATGTATTGTTAGTTACCTATTCAATATCCATTCTACCTTCCTCTTCTTAATAGAATTCCAGTTTCTAAAGAGTAACCATATACCTAGATTGAAAATAAATAAACATTTGCTAGACTGCTGTGCAGCCAGAGCTGGTCATGTGACACATTTCTGGCTGTTGAGATATAAGTGGAAGTCAGTGGGAGGATCTTCCAGGGAAGCTCATTTAAAAAGGGACAGAATCTGTTTGTATATACTTGGCCCTTGACCTTTCCCTTTCTTCCTACCTAATTCATGCTACACACAGAGCAGCCATCTTGAAGGCATGAGACAGTGTCCGAGAATAAAACGTTACCTGGGAAGGATGGCGGACTGGAAAGAGAAGGAGCCTGGATACATGATAACTATCTATCCTGGACTTCATTTTTATGTGGAAAAAAAAAAAACTAACATGTTTAAATCACTCTTTCTCAGGCTTTGGTTACTTGGGTCTGAATGCATTCTACAACTGACAACAAATTATATGAAACTGATCACACATGCACATGTGCACACACACACACACACAGTCTCAATATAAATATATTTCAGTTACCATAATTTAGTTAAATGACACCGGTTCCCCAAAACCACAGGTCAAATTTCAGTTACTACAGAATATTAGCAGTGAATTACTGCATTAAGTAAAAACTCCACTGCTATCTGTTCAGTTTACAAATCACTACACTCAAAAAACCAGACGCTCATTGTGATCAATAACCAACCATATCACTTCTTCAAAAGTCTGTTGGTGATTGGTCAATGCACGTCTGTTGTTCATTCAACACAGGTAGCAAACTATATGGTTGTGTTGTCTTCCAGTGATAAATCCATGTGCATTTTTCAAAAATCAGTATGGAAAGGTGAAGTTGGTCAATAAAGATGAAAATGCAGCACAGAAGCAAAGAGGGATAATGCTGGAAGTAAAATTCCAGTCAAATATAATGAAGTTATAGAAAAAAGAGCTGAGTGTGGGAATGTTGACACTGTGGCCATTTGAGACACCCCAGATACACAGCAAAAGGAACTTAGTAAAAAGAAAGTTAGTGACATAAATGAGGAAAGTGGTTGTGATAAAAAGGATCAAGACGGCCTAGAGAATATGATGCTAGCAACCACCGCCCTCCCCCTCCCCCCCAAAAAACCCCTTCATATTAAGTGAACGATCAGAAATATTTCAGAATATTGATAGTGCAATGGATAAAATCCTGGAAGCTGATTCAGACTTAGAATGGAGAATGACAATTTACCAAGGGATAGAAAAGATGATTACTCCATATATGAGTTATATGGATAAGAAGAAAGCAATCGCTATTCAAACTGTGCTTAATATCACTTTTATATATACCACTTTATTGAGGCATATTTTACATATCATATAATTTGCTCATTCCAAGTGTACAATTCAATGATTTTTTTTAGTACATTTCCCAATTTGTGGAACTACAATTTAGAATTTTAAGAACATTCCCCCTCATCCCAATAAAGTCCTTCATGTTCATTTACTGTTAATCCTGTTCCCCTCAACCTCCACCCTAGGCAACCAATAATCTTCTTTCTGTCTCTATAGATTTTTCTTTGCTGGACATTTTGTATAAATAAAACCATACAATATGTGATCTCTTGTGTTTGCCTTCTTCACTTAGCATAATGGTTTTGAGGTTTATCCATATATTGCAGCATGTATCTGTAATTCATTCTTTTTTATTCCTAAATAATGTTCCATTGTGTGGATATACCACATTTGTCTATCCATTCACCAGTTGCTGGACATTTAGGTTGTTTCCAATTTTTGGCTCTTTTGAATAATACCACCAAGACCATTTGTGTGTTTTGGTAAGTTTTACAAAGAAATAAACACTTTAATTCTCAATATTTCCAATGCTTTAAATTACAGTTTACTGAACACATATATGTTTCATTAATTTCTGCATGCATTTATAATTAATAGTAGGAGATTTTAGAATATTTTGATAAAAATGTTATAGATCGTGGAACATTTGTAAATTTTCCCATTGATCATTAAGATTGCTATGTATGATTTAGCTTGAATGGCCATGTTTATGGTCCCACGCTACCATGCAAAGTGAGATCTGTCCGTACACACTCACAAAAGATTAACAGGGTCACTCAAAAATATACTAGTTGCCTAGGATGATGAGTTTATAGATCACTTTTCTAATCTTCTCAATATTTTATTCTTTTTACAATTAAAAATTAAAATGTAAATATTATGTGGGGAAAATTCCTATGATTTCATTATATCTGAATACAGGGATATAACTCATAGTACTTTTATTCATAGCAGCATAATTGAAATCATGTTTTGTCTTTTAAAAAATGAAGGCAGGATAAAAGAGAGAGAAAGGGAGAGGCTGACTGACTGACTTCTGATCAGTGCACAAGAATTAGGACAGAAGAAGGAAGGAAAGTGGATGTTAGAGAAACAATAAGAATGCCATGAGAATGTCCCATAGTAGAACGAAGCTGTGTGTGAAGTAAAGGGTCTGAGGAGGTGGTGCACCTGAAGCAGTGATACTAAGTCCTCACCCTTAGAACCTATACTGGTTTCTGAACTGATGGAACATTCTATTTCCTTTCCAAAGGCAAGGTCAGACTAAAGAAACCTGAGTGACAATTGTAACCTGTTGCTGTTACTATAATTTGATCAAATCCAAAAATGCAAATACGTTTATATGCCTGATAACATGCAAGGCATCCTCAATATGACTATGTCTCCAAAGAACCTTCTAGATTCATGCTGAGATGGTATTGAATAATTTCCTTTGAAGAGGCAATAGTATTAGCCTAGGCTCTGCAAGTGACAATACGATGTACACTGTGTGTTTGTCATTAAGAGCATGCAACGTGTGTTACATCTGTATGACAGGACAGGAACATTACAATATGGGCTAGGGGTACCCTGGCTGGTCCCAAAGTAGTAGTATGTTTTAAGGAACAAAAAAATGAGTTCCTTTAAAATTATGTATGTGTTACTTGACATAACTCTATCAATATCTGTAATAATAATAGTGCTTATGAAAATACTTAAACAATTTTTAAATTTAATTTAACATTATTCATATCTATATAATATAATTGAGGTGCCATGATAAAATTGGAGACTTTCTTAATCATTTGTTTTACTACAACCTACACTGGCTGTGGAGGTAGTTAAGGGTACAAAATTATTTTCCCTTATAATATTTGTTGAAATATGGCTATGGTCTAAAATTCAAGTTTTACTTGAAATGAGCCTTGATAGTCCAAATAAAAAACACAGGGTAAAGTTGAGTATAAATTGTTCTTTTATATTTTAAAATATGGTTAAATGATCAAAGTTACTATAGCAACTGTCAACTTTCTAAACCTTTGGAAGACTAATAACAATTTATTATTTTAGGATTCATACGGGAATTTTAGTATTAGTCACCAAAGAGAATCGGTGTTCAGGGTGATGAAAACCTACTCCCTGGATGTGGAGAGGTGTGAAATTTGTATAATTCTAGACATGTTTGTCCTAATTGCAAAAATCCCAGAAGAATGTATTTTCTCACGTCTCTGCAGGGTGTTTCTTAAACCTGTTACTTTATGAAGTTAAATATTGGCATATGAAAACCTCAGCAGTTCAGTTATTACCTAAATTGTGTTATAATTTGAATTTTGTTCATTTTAAATTGAGTGAACATTAACAGCGTAAAAGAGGTTTGGTATGGAAGGTAAGAGTGTAAAAAGATAAGGGACTGGCAGGAAATGGAGACCTTGTAAATGGTTTAGTGGTTTAGTCTTTTTGTATAACAGTGAATTGTAAACTGCAAATGATACTTAACTATTTTTTCAAATTAGTTCTCCATAAAATTAGGTGTGAAAGCTCACCTCCTTGACTCTTGTAGGTACCATTTCAGAAACAACTTAGTTTTAAAACTTCATTTTTCCAAGGCCAAAAAAAAAAAAAACCTAGAAAGTTTAACTTCTGAAAGCAGCCCGTAAATGCCAGAAAACATGTTTCAAGTTCTAGAGAACATAATCAACATTTTTGTTTCTATGGGAGACATTATTTCATAAAACCACTTTTCTAGAAACAAGTACCTCACCTACACCTCTCTCTCTACCAACTGGCAGAAAGAGATTCAGGACAACCTGAGGCTTGGAACGTTCTGAGGGGCCAGGCAGGAAAGGAGTAGAAGTGGTCTCTTGCTGCAGTGCCCAAGGCCTGGAAATCATATGCTGGAATAATTCAGCTACAGCAGAATCTCAGCTGCCAGAACTTCCAAAAATACAGTCGGGGTGAGAATCTTGGACAAGTGACAATTGTTAGTAATGATGTCAATGACAACAGAGGTGGTGCCTTGTATCTTTAAAATTTTTCATTTTTCATTTTATCCTCATAACAATTTGAGAGCATTAACTCCATTTAATAAAATAATCATAACTCAACTTTATTGCATGCTATTTTGTCTGCATATATGGCTGCCCACATTTTCTCCCATCCTTGTATGAGCATGACATTCCTCTTATCAAGAGGCCAAGTCTGTTTCCCTTTTCCTCAGTGACTTGCATTGACTGATCAAATGCAGCAGAAGTAAAGCTGTGCCAGGTCAGGCTTAGTCCTTATAATGTTTGGATCTTTCTGCTTTTACTCTCTTGGAACCCAGCTGCCATGCTGTTTAGAAGTCCCAGATATCTTGCTAGAGAGAGAGAGATCATGTGAAACAGCAATGGAGGATAAGACATCACATGAGGGATAGGCAATATGGAAGAGAGGCCATATGGAGAAGAGTCAGGCAAGCCATCTGACTGTCAGTACCAACACCCGAGACATGAGAGAGGGCTTCTGGAACCTTCCAGCTCAGCTCATCCACCAGCTGAGTGCAACTGCATGAGTGAACCCAGATCAGATGACACATGCAGTATAGAAAAGCTGCCCAGCGAACCTCAGCATCTTGAAAAGTGTTAAATCGTTGTTGTTTTAAACTATTAAATTTGGGGGTGGTTTGTTACACAGCAATAGAAAACTGATAAGTGTGCTTACACATTTGAAGCTTCCTGTGTTAATGCATTTAATCTACATAGTTCAGTGGGGAGGTAATGCTATTGTTCTCATGGTATAGATGATCAAATGAAGTATACTGAGGCTAAATGATTTTCCCAAAATCACACTGCTAACTAGTGGAGGCTGAGATCAAAGTATGATCTTATGATCATGTCCTGCCTCTTATCTGAGAACGCTGAGGCTCAGAGAAGTGAAGTAGCTCACTGCGGGATCACATCTCAAGTTCGTGCATTCCAAAGCAAGTACTATTTTGGGGTGTAACAATGTGGTTCAGCACAGCTGAAGCTTAGAATTCACGGGTAAAAGTTTCAGAAGATAAGAGTAAAAGGTAAGTTGAGGCTACATTGTGAAAGGCCCATACATAATATTTTAACCTCTGGTCCAGTCATTCCCAAACCTTAGTCAGTAATGGAATTTTGACCAATCCATGACAAATGACCAAAAAAAAAAAAAAAAAAAAAAAAGTCAAAAAATATAATATATTCAGTGCATGACTTATTCAGATTGCCAACTCATTTTTTCCCCCTTGCAAGTGTAAGCAGCTCTTTGCAGGAAACTGCCCTTAGCAGGAAACCCCCTTTTTTGTCAATTTAGCAAAGCTATATTGTAACTTACTTTAAATCAGGTGTCACCATGCTCTACTCATCTCTAGTCCTAGCACACCTATCAAATCTTTTGATCACACAATACTTTGCCTAACCTGTTGCTTCTTTCTGTAGATCAAAGAGGTAGAAATGAAGAATAAGTAATTAACAGATGACCAGATCTCTTCCATAGCTTCCCATTCAGTAATCTTGGGAACAAACTGTGTGAATAAGATAGCATCTAAAGAGAGATCAGGGCTTCCCTGGCGGCGCAGTGGTTGAGAATCTGCCTGCCAATGCAGGGGACGCGGGTTCGAGCCCTGGTCTGGGAAGATCCCACATGCCGCGGAGCAACTGGGCCCGCGAGCCACAATTACTGAGCCTGTGCGTCTGGAGCCTGTGCTCCGCAACAAGAGAGGCCGCGATAGTGAGAGGCCTGCGCACCGCAATGAAGAGTGGCCCCTGCTTGCCACAACTAGAGAAAGCCATCGCACAGAAACGAAGACCCAACAGAGCCATAAATTAATTAATTAATTAATTAATTTAAAAAAAAAAAAAGAAAGATCACAAGGAGTGGACAAGCCTCCACGCAGTAGTGGATGGCAATGACTCTGACTCCCTTTCTCAATGATTAACTGAGAATACTTCCCTTTTGCCTTTTAAAAACTTTCATGGCCGAGCAGAATCTTCTTTGGATTTAGTTTTTTGCAGACACTGAGTTCACCATCTCCCCAGATTGCTGGCATTCTGATTAAAAGCAACTTTCCTTTCTACCAACAACTGCCTCTCGGGTATTGATTTCTGAGTGGCAATCAGCTGGACTTGAGTTCAGTAACACAAGGACTCTCCCTTCATTTGCAATGATGTCCTTCCCAAATTTAAAAAATACATTTATTTTGTAAAATAATGGACAGAACAGAGAGTTGTAGGTTTTTCTTTTAATTACTACCTGGCAAAATAATATATAATATATATACATATACATGTATGCATGTGTGTGAGTGTAAATAGACATAAATACATATTTTTTCACTGTCTTAAGAAATCTAAAAATCTAGGATGTTCAACTGCAGACAAGGAACTCTGGAAGCTAACATGATAAAATTTTTTAAGAATCAAGCTTAATTAATTATTATATTAAGAATAATTAAATATATGGATATTTGTGTTTAAAATTGTACAGTAATAATAACTCACAATTTAGCTTTCTTTCATTCACTACTCATTCTTTTATGGTCATATCCCTGCTTATTCATGACTATTTGCAGACTGGGAACAAAGAAAGAGAGATTAAAAAAAAATATATATAAGCATCATTTTTAGATCTTCTAAGCATCCTTGATTATACCAAGAGTGGTGTTGAGTGCCTATTCTGTGAGTGTATATAATAATTGCTCAGTTATTGATCAAATGATTGAATGACTTCTTACGGAGGGAGTTTTGTAGTATGTATACTTTTTAGTAATCATTGTTATCCCTGGCCTTGAAAATGATTGGACAGCTTTACCACACACAACAGGAAGAAATAATATTACTGCTCTAAAAATGCCTTAGGAAATCATTCCAAACTGAACTAAACAAAAAGAATGGTAGCAACAAGCTTTTATTTTAGCACTCAGTTTTAATCTATGAAATTCAATGATGGGCAGTAATTTAGAGAAATTGCTTATAGTGTAAAAGCATGCTTTTTCCATCTTCAAGTCAGTTGAAAAAATATTTTAATACAATTTAGATTTTATTCTACAATAGCTCCCTGTAATTATGCTTACACTAATTAAGGCTTTCATAGTTTGAGTTTAATTCCACCTTCAACTTATTTTCCATTTTTTTAATCTGTAAGCTGTCAAAAGTAACAACTCCACTCTCATTTTTCCTTGTATAAAAGTCAGAAACTACTCCCAAGACCTCACCACAATTAAATACACGACTGGAAAGGCAGATATTATAATGGGAAGCAAATTAGTTTTTGCCTCAGTGACAACAAGTACTTGAGATTCTATGAAGATTCTTCAAATAGCAAAACAACCAGGGAGGGCACTTCAGTTTGCTGCATAAACAAATACTACATGCAGATATTCTAATCAAGAACATTGCCAAATGCTACCTTTAGCATTTGGTTTGCATTTCTAATTTAAATTATTCAGTGTGGAGTAATATCTTGGAATTTTAAGGGAGTGCTAGCCATCACATTTGTAAAACTATTTGTATGTTAATAACTATCATTGGTACTGATGACATATCCTGTTATATCCAAATGTGAAGTCTGCTGTTTAGTTTCTACTCCTTAAAAGACAGCAAGTTGGAAAAGGCGAGTAAAATGAAAAAGAAAAAAAAGGATGGGTTTGAGGCTGAGTCATCCAGATTTTTAAAGTACACACTTCAGATGAAGTAATTTTATAGTTTTAAGGTCAATAAAGAAACTACAGAAATGTCTTAGTTACAAACACAATGTATGGCACATTTTTTTAATATGAAATTCAAGGAACTTTACATTATGTTAATGCATTGGTTCCAAAACCAATCTTAAATAATCCTTGATTGATGACCTGGTCCTGGAATCATGAATATGCTTATAGCATTTGTAGATATCACATTAATCACACTTGCTGATAGACTATCTGACATGAACATAACTACATACAAATTTAACCAACTGGAAACTCGGTTCATAAAATTTAATAGCGTTAAGTGCAAGGTGGTGTTGACATAGAGAAATAAAAACAAGGTAATGAAAGAATGTCTAGAAACAAGTGAAGATGATAAACAAAACAAAGTAACTACCCACCCCCAAAGTTATGATTGCTGCAACTTCACCTCATGGCTACAATGAAAAAGACCAAAATGAACTCAACCTTGAATTATCAACCATGACTGGTTAAGGTATTTGCCATGCGCAAGCCTCCCTTAATTCCCATAATACTCTATAATGTAAACTCCATTATTATTTTCCTCATTTTAAAGATTAGGAAATAAAGGCACAGAGAATTTAAGTTGCTTAATGACACAGAGCTAGTGGAAGGACACAGCATTTGAACCAAAGCAGTCTGCTTCAGAGTCCACACTCTCAAATCACTATATTCTGTAAAATAATATTTCAAAATGAGAAATTAAGATAAATGATGTCTTTGATTTTTTAATATCATGCTAGATTACTTGTTAATAAACCTGTTTAACTCTCACCTAAATATCTTGTAGGTTGTAGTTCTGTTTTACTAACAAAACCCCAGGTGTTTTATATGCCTATACAGTTAGAGCTTAATCTGCAGAGGAAAAGAAAAAAACTTATGAGGTATGATTTTTGGGTTGGAGGACTGGTAGGAAAGATAACTTCAAAAGCTATCATTTTATTCCCTAGTAGGAAAATAACCAGTTTTGTATCTAATTTAACAATCTTAGATTGGTATTTCTTTCCTTATTGACCACACAAAACTGTGCTTTTTAAATACTCTTGTAACCAGCTCTCTTATTTATTTATTTATTTTTGGTTTCCTAATTAATTAATGAAATCAGTCCTTGACATGTGGCCCCTATCTATTTTTATATTTAAAAGATTTTTTTTTACAACTTTCTCTTTGCAGATTAGAGAATGGAAGGTTTGAAATAAAGAGACATCAAAGTGTACTAGTAAAAGTGTACAGCTCATTAGAGTTATATGAATCTGCGAACAAGTACAGATACAGGCAAATGTGTAACCCCTCTGAGCCTCAATATCATTGTCTATAAAATGAGGATAATAATTCTTAGCACATAAGAATTATGGAAAAAATTTAAAAAATAACATTCCTGGGGTAACTAAACTGGGCTTGACGCATCATCCTCTGTCAAATTCTTGGCACCTTTCCTCTCATATTTTTTAAGCTGAGACAGATGAATATTGTAAATGTTCTGCCACCTCACAACAGACTTTTGAACACCACACTCAAACAAATGGGTGCTATGAGGGGGCAAATGTGAAGCAACTAAAAATAACAGAAAGATAACCAAAATGAACATGAAGGTCAAAATTAAATAATATGAGGAAATATTAAAAGAAATTTTCCTTTTCTTTCTTTTTGAAAACAAGATTTTTTTTTAAACATCTTTATTGGAGTATAATTGCTTTACAATGGTGTGTTAGTTTCTGCTGTATAACAAAGTGAATCAGCTATACATATACATATATCCCCATATCCCCTCCCTCTGGCATCTCCCTCCCTCCCACCCTCCCTATCACACCCCTCTGGGTGGTCACAAAGCACCAAGGTGATCTCCCTTTGCTATGCGGCTGCTTCCCACTACCTATCTATTTTACATTTGGTAGTATACATAAGTCCATGCCACTCTCTCACTTTGTCCCAGCTTACCTGTCCCCCTCCCCGTGTCCTCAAGTCCATTCTCTACGTCTGCATCTTTATTCCTGTCCTGCCCCTAGGTTCATCACAACCATTTTTTTTAAGATACCATATATATTTGTTAGCATACTGTATTTGTTTTTCTCTTTCTGACTTACTTCACTCTGTATGTCAGACGCTAGGTCCATACACCTCACTACAAATAACTCAATTTCATTTCTTTTTATGGCTGAGTAATACTACATTGTATATGTGTGCCACATCTTCTTTATCCATTCATCTGTCGATGGACACTTAGGTTGCTTCCATGTCCTGGCTATTGTAAATAGAGCTGCAGTGAACATTGTGGTACATGACTCTTTTTGAATTATGGTTTTCTCAGGGTATATGCCCAGTAGTGGGATTGCTGGGTCGTATGGTAGTTCTATTTTTGTTTTTTAAGAAACCTCCATACTGTTCTCCATAGTGGCTGTATCAATTTACATTTCCACCAACAGTGCAAGAGGGTTCCCTTTTCTCTACACCCTCTCCAGCACTTATTGTTTGTAGATTTTTTGATGATGGCCATTCTGACTGGTGTGAGGTGATACTTCATTGTAGTTTTGATTTGCATTTCTCTAATGCTTAGTGATGTTGTGCATACTTCCATGTGTTTGTTGCCAATCTGTATATTTTCTTTGGAGAAATGTCTGTTTAGGTCTTCTGCCCATTTCTTAATTGGACTGTTTGTTTTTTTGGTATTGAGCTGCATAAGCTGCTTGTAAATTTTGGAGATTAATCCTTTGTCAGTTCCTTCGCTTGCAAATATTTTCTCCCATTCTGAAGGTTATCTTTTCATCTCATTTATGGTTTCCTTTGCTGTACAAAAGCTTTTAAGTTTCATTAGGTCCCATTTGTTTATTTTTGTTTTTATTTCCATTTCTCTAGGAGGTGGATGAAAAAGGATCTTGCTGTGATTTATGTCAAAGGGTGTTCGGCCTATGTTTCCTCTAAGAGTTTTATAGTGTCTGGCCTTACATTTAGGTCTTTAATCCATTTTGAGTTTATTTTTTGTGTATGGTGCTAGGGAGTGTTTTAATTTCATTCTTTTACATGTAGCTGTCCAGTTTTCCCGGCACCACTTATTGAAGAGGCTGTCTTTTCTCCATTGTGTATATTCTGGCCTCCTTTATCAAAGATAAGGTGACCATATGTGCATGGGTTTATCTCTGGGCTTTCTATCCTGTTCCATTGATCTATATTTCTGTTTTTGTGCCAGTACCATAGTGTCTCTTTTTTTTTTTTTTAGTTGGTAATTTATATTTTTATTTTTACTTATTTATTTATTTTTTAAATTTTTTAATTTAATTTTTTTATACAGCAGGTTCTTATTAGTCATCAATTTTATACACATCAGTGTATACATGTCAATCCCAATCGCCCAATTCATCACATCATCACCCCCACCTCCCTGCCGCTTTTCCCCCTGGTGTCCATACGTTTGTTCTCTACATCTTTGTCTCAACTTCTGCCCTGCAAACATGATCATCTGTACCATTTTTCTAGGTTCCACATATATGCATTAACATACGATATTTCTTTTTCTCTTTCTGACTTACTTCACTCTGTATGACAGTCTCTAGATCCATTCACGTCTCAACAAATGACCCAATTTCGTTCCTTTTTATGGCTGAGTAATATTCCATTGTATATATGTACCACTTCTTCTTTATCCATTCATCTGTCAATGGGCATTTAGGTTGCTTCCATGACCTGGCTACTGTAAATAGTGCTGCAATGAACATTGGGGTACATGTGTTTTTTTGAATTACGGTTTTCTCTGGGTATATGCCCAGTATTGGGATTGCTGGATCATATGGTAATTTTATTTTTAGTTTTTTAAGGAACCTCCATACTGTTCTCCATAGTGGCTGTATCAAGTTACATTCCCACCAACATTGCAAGAGGGTTCCCTTTTCTCCACACTCTCTCCAGCATTTGTTGTTTGTAGATTTTCTGATGACGCCCATTCTAACTGGTGTGAGGTGGTACCTCATTGTAATTTTGATTTGCATTTCTCTAATAATTAGTGATGTTGAGCAGCTTTTCATGGGCTTCTTGGCCATCTGTATGTCTTCATTGGAGAAATGTCTATTTAGGTCTTCTGCCCATTTTTGGATTGGGTTGTTTGTTTTTTTAATATTGAGCTGCATGCGATGTTTAGATATTTTGGAGATTAATCCTTTGTCCAATGATTAATTTACAAATATTTTCTCCCATTCTGAGGGTTGTATTTTCGTCTTGTTTATGGTTTCCTTTGCTGTGCAAAAGCTTTTAAGTTTCATTAGGTCCCATTTGTTTATTTTTATTTTTATTTCCATTACTCTAGGAGGTGGATCAAAAACGATCTTGCTCTGATTTATGTCAAAGAGTGTTCTTCCTATGTTTTCCTCTAAGAGTTTTATAGTGTCCGGTCTTACATTTAGGTCTCTAATCCATTTTGAGTTTATTTTTGTGTATGGTGTTAAGGAGTGTTCTAATTACATTCTTTTACATGTAGCTGTCCAGTTGTTCCAGCACCGCTTATTGAAGAGATGGTCTTTTCTCCATTGTATATCCTTGCCTCTTTTGTCATAGATTAGTTGACCATAGGTGTGTGGGTTTATCTCTGGGCTTTCTATCTTGTTCCATTGATCTATATTTCTGTTTTTGTGCCAGTACCATACTGTCTTGATTACTGTAGCTTTGTAGTAGAGTCTGAAGTCAGGGAGTCTTATTCCTCCAGCTCCGTTTTTTTCCCTCAAGACTGTTTTGGCTATTCGGGGTCTTTTGTGTCTCCATACAAATTTTAAGAGTTTTCGTTCTAGTTCTGTAAAAAATGCCATTGGTAATTTGATAGGGATTGCACTGAATCTGTAGATTGCTTTGGGTAGTAGAGTCATTTTCACAATATTGATTCTTCCAATCCAAGAACATGGTATATCTCTCCATCTGTTGGTATCATCTTTAATGTCTTTCACGTGTCTTATAGTTTTCTGCATACAGGTCTTTTGTCTCCCTAGGTAGGTTTATTCCTAGGTATTTTATTCTTTTTGTTGCAATGGTAAATGGGAGTGTTTCCATAATTTCTCTTTCAGATTTTTCATCATTAGTGTATAGGAATGCAAGAGATTTCTGTGCATTAATTTTGTATCCTGCAACCTTACCAAATTCATTGATTAGCTCTAGTAGTTTTCTGGTGTCATATTTAGGATTCTCTATGTATAGTATCATGTCACCTGCAAACAGTGACAGTTTTACTTCTTCTTTTCCGATTTGGATTCCTTTTATTTCTTTCTCTTCTCTGATTTCCATGGCTAGGACTTCAAAAACTACGTTGAATAATAGTGGTGAGAGTGGACATCCTTGTCTTGTTCCTGATCTTAGAGGAAATGCTTTCAGTTTTTCACCATTGAAAATGATGTTTGCTGTGGGTTTGTCATATATGGCCTTTATTATGTTGAGGTAGGTTCCCTCTATGCCCACTTTCTGGAGAGTTTTTATCATAAATAGGTGTTGAATTTTGTCAAAAGCTTTTTCTGCATCTACTGAGATGATCATATGGTGTTTCTTCTTCAATTTGTTAATATGGTGTATCACATTGATTGATTTGCATATATTGAAGAATCCTTGCATCCCTGGGATAAATCCCACTTGATCATGATGTATGATCCTTTTAATGTGTTGTTGGATTCTGTTTGCTAGTATTTTGTTGAGGGTTTTTGCATCTATATTCATCAGTGATATTGGTCTGTAATTTCCTTTTTTTGTAGTATATTTGTCTGGTTTTGGTATCAGGGTGATGGTGGCCTCATAGAATGAGTTTGGGAGTGTTCCTTCCTCCTCAATTTTTTGGAAGAATTTGAGAAGGATGGATGTTAGCTCTTCTCTAAATGTTTGATAGAATTCACCTGTGAAGCCATCTGGTCCTGGACTTTTGTTTGTTGGAAGATTTTTAATCACAGTTTCAATTTCATTACTTCTGATTGGTCTGTTCATATTTTCTATTTCTTCCTGGATCAGTCTTGGAAGGTTATACCTTTCTAAGAATTTGTCCATTTCTTCCAGGTTGTCCATTTTACTAGCATACAGTTGCTTGTAGTAGTCTCTCAGGATGCTTTGTATTTCTATGGTGTCTGTTATAACTTCTGCTTCTTCATTTCTAATTTTATTGATTTGAGTCCTCTCCCTCTTTTTCTTGATGAGTCTGGCTAATGGTTTATCAATTTTGTTTATCTTCTGAAAGAACCAGCTTTTGGTTTTATTGATCTTTACTATTGTTTTCTTTGTTTCTATTTAATTTATTTCTGCTCTGATCTTTATGATTTCTTTCCTTCTGCTAACTTTGGGTTTTGTTTGTTCTTCTTTCTCTAGGATTCTTGGTGGCAGCGGCCACAATGTTAGAAGTTCATGCCCATCTCTGGGGTCCGAGCTGATAGCCGTGGCTTGCGCTCATCTCTGGAGCTTGCTTAGGCAGTGCTCTGCCTTTTGCGGGCACACTGGGAAAGGATCTCCTTGCCTTGCACACCCCAAAACAAAGGTCTCTTGCCTCTCCGGCAGGTCCAGTCTTTTTCCTGGACTCCCTCCCGGCTAGCTGTGGCACACTAGCCCCCTTCAGGCTGTGTTCACGCAGCCAACCCCAGTCCTCTCCCTGGGATCTGCACACTGAAGCCGTGGCCTCAGCTCCCAGCCCCCACCCACCCCTGGCAGGTGAGCAGACAAGCCTCGCAGGCTGGTGAGTGCTGGTCAGCACCAATCCTCTGTGCAGGAATCCCTCTGCTTTGCTCTCTGCACCCCTGTTGCTGCGCTCTCCTCCATGGCTCCAGAGCTTCCCCCCCTCCAACCCGTCTCCACTAGTGAAGGGGTTTCCTAGTGTGTTGAAACTTTTCCTCCTTCACAGCTCCCTCCCCGAGGTGCAGGTCCCATCCCTATTCTTTTGTCTCTGGTTTTTCTTTTTTCTTTTGTCTCTGTTTTTTCTTTTTTCTTTTGTCTCTGGTTTTTCTTTTTTCTTTTGCCCTAACCAGGTATGTGGGGAGTTTCTTGCCTTTTGGGAAGTCTGAGGTCTTCTGCCAGCATTCAGTAGGTGTTCTGTAGGAGTTGTTCCACATGTAGATGTATTTTTGCTGTATTTGTGGGGAGGAAGGTGATCTCCTAGTCTTACTCCTCTGCCATCTTGGAGGCCCCTCCCCCAAGATTCTGTTTTTAAGCATATGAATACACCTTATACCAAGGAAGTGTAACTATTGTGTATTCTACATTTTAGGAAGTGCTTGAATGAATGAGTTCATGTTACAGAATTGTCTTCCAAAGTGCTCCCTAAAGGATTGGCTTCAAACCACTGTGTATCAAATACTGTTTTAGATTTTGATGAAAGCAACTGTTTTCTTCCTACTGAAAATAAAAATGGTGCACATGAACCCTGGTTTAAGAACCCCTATTTTAAAGGAATTGTGAAAAATGAGACAATAATCATGGCTAAAAGTCAGAAATGCTTTAGATGTCACCTATTTTATAGTTAAAATTAATATGATATTGGCATTTGACATTTTACTTTAAAGTATATCCATTTCTTTATTATATATCTACTTATTGTAGATTTTTTCAATAAAAATTATGAAAGATTTGCAATGGACCAATGAAAACTTGGTCCAGCAAACCCTTCAGTGTTATCAGATTCTATGGGGACGCTGTGCATTTCATTGTTTTTGAGCTATTTCACAACTCTGTAAGTTTTAGATAAGTGATAGCAATGAAGACAGTATTTTTCCATAGAGATCCAAATTGTATTCAGTGGAATCTGCTTATTGTCTCTTGAATATTGACAACTTTTACATCTATTTGTAAATTAATTTAAGCACTTTTTAATCCATCATTAGATGGTATTTTGAATTCTTCTTTGATCAGTAACATCTTACTGATTCCCCCTTTAATTAATGAGTTGCACAAAATGTGTGTCACATATTCCTTTTATATGTATGAGAATCACGGTTTTACTCTGTTTAGAAAATCAGCCTTTACCTGTCAATCGATCTATCTCCATAAATATTTATGAGTTTGTGTATTTATAAAAATCTTCCCAAATCTTTGGGCAAAATTCTGTTCTATGAAGATGGGCCACATATACCATGTCACTTCACACATCACTGCTGCATATCTGGTTGTATCCATAACTCCACTGAGAAGTAGAAATCTATGTTAAACAGGAACTATCCAGGCTACATGTAAGAACTCTGCAACAATCAGAGTAATACAATAAAGCATCACAATAAAAGAAAAAGGAGATTCTCCTTGTGTAGGTGAAGTATGAAAAGGGACAAGCAAAGAGATGGTTTGCTTGGTTAGTGGCCCAAGGACAGAGCACTTTTATAACATAACTTACATCTAACAACTAAAGAACAATTCATCATTTTCAATATTAGGTTTTACTTAAACAGTACAGACTATCATTCTAAGTTTAACCACAATAATCAGGATACTTTGTATTTAGATCAAGATCTTTTATTTAAAAACCCTAAATATATTTAACAGCTCTAGAAATCATAATCGTCATTTTTATACTCTGTGAGCAGACACTGGATGAGAGTAGAATTCTCACTTGTGAGAGTTTTGGCAAAAACTTAGAAAAGATAACCAAAGCTTAAATAGTTCCATTTGTTTTGAGGTGACATGGACCAAGGATGGCAAATGAAATTCACTGGATGGTGACAATGTTCAATTTTTGACTGAGCCCTCTGGGTACTCTGGTCCTCCAAGAGTTTTATTAGTGGAACAGGGCCTTCTTAAGTCCTCCAGAGGCTCAACATTCTCATGCTTCTGGGGAACTTCGTCCTTTTTATACCAAACCTATTAAAATTTATCTGTATATGAGTGGAGCTGGGTCACAGTTGTCTTTCCAATATGTTACTTTCGTAAACATTTAATTAGATATGTACACATTTTGTTTTTTTGGTTTTTTTTTAAGCTAATTTATTTTTTTTTAATCTCAGGAGTTTTCATGGGCCTTAAAGAGCTAATAGATCTTAAACCACATTCCTAGAATAACTAATTCTTAAAACACCCTATTATGGATTTTGAAATCCATGTAAGACTTACAGTCCTATTTTTATGCTCTCTTAGGAATGGCAACCTTCACTGAGTAAAAACAGAGTAAAACCTCATACCTTTGGCAGATAGGAACTGCAGGGGAACGTGGAGCTGATTGTTTTTGTCTCTCCAGCAGGCTTTCCAGTACTCCTGCCTCAAGCAACTTATTCCAAGTCATAGAAGTGGGCGGGGGACCCAGCACCAGACAACCTTTTACCCCTTGGGGTCAGTAACTGCACCTGTTAGAGGATGGGGTCCTTGCTAGATTGAAAGGCCAGTGCAAGCAGGAGAGAATATGGTCAACATACCGAGAGAAGCAAAGAGGGGCAGAGTTGACAGGGATGAACCAAGAGAGTCTTGCTGTCAAGTCTGTGGTTGCAGTTCCCACAGCATTTCCATTTCCGGGAGCTACCTCAGACACCAGGAGCATTTGAGTCACTCTAGATTGGGGAGTCAGTACATGATCTCTGCAGCCAAGCTGCATGTGATCAAATCCCAGCTCTGCTGCTTTTTGTCTCTTGTGTCCCATTCACATTACCTAATGTCTCTATGGCTTGAATGCTTCAAAACTAAAAGGGGGATGATGATGATAATACTAATAACACCTAGGTCATAGGGATATTTGTAAAGATAAAATGAGCTAAAGCATATAAAGCACTTAGAACTATACCTAGCATATATTGAATGATATGTGTTAATTATTGTTTTTGATCAGAGTTACATGAACGAATATACTGTTTTTCTTAAGGTAGTTTGAATTAGGCTCCTGTAACAGGCAATTAATATAGCTATGATTATTAAAGGCAACTCTTGGATCCTCTTCTCATATGTCATGGATATTAACTCCCACTATCTTTCCTGGAAGCTATCTGTTTCTGAGAAGGAATGCAATGTAGCGATTATCCCAGATTTCAGAATGGCTATGGTGCTGGCAGCTCTTATCAGTGGCCCAGGCATGAAATAGTCTTTTTTAACATTCCCAGATGACCTCATATTGACTTCTCCCATGTAACTTATAAATAGGAGGTAAAATTATTTGTTTTGGAGATCTGACCAAATATACAAAAAATCATCATTGGTCTTTATTTTTTAAAGGAAATATGAATGAACTAATGACAGTTTTAAAACACACATATACTTTTGGGGCTTACCTGGTGGCGCAGTGGTTGAGAATCTGCCTGCTAATGCAGGGGACACGGGTTCAAGCCCTGGTCTGGGAAGATCCCACATGCCGCGGAGCGACTGAGCCCGTGAGCCACAACTACTGAGCTTGCGCGTCTGGAGCCTGTGCTCCGCAACAAGAGAGGCCACGATAGTGAGAGGCCCGCGCACCGTGATGAAGAGTGGCACCCACTTGCCGCAACTAGAGAAAGCCCTAGCACAGAAACGAAGACCCAACATAGCAATCAATCAATCAATCAATCAATAAAATAAATCTTTAAAAAAAAAACAAAAAACACACATATACTTTAAATAAAATAATCATTAGTAGTATTAATTAATTTGAACTAAAAGAGAAAATAAAAACACTTCAAAACCAATAAACTGGAAGATACCAGTAAAGAAAAATTAAGGATAAAAATGTGGTTTAAAAAAATCAGTACGTTTCATGCCAACTTTAATTGTACCAATTATTCATTTTTTGGTTGGAAAAAAATTCAGAGGGTCAAAGAGAAAAGGCTGCCATCATACATATTTCACTTCTCATTATTTGCCATTTTACCCAATTATATGCATCAGGACATTTTGGGTGTGTGGATTCCTGCTGAGGAGTATTTCTGAACTAGAAATAATTGAACTGGACATGAAATCAAACCCACTATGGAACACAAGTCTGTACTCTAGAGGAAAATCATCTTGATAGAAAAGTCCAGGCTAAAGATCACATCAATGACCCAGCTTATCTCTTGGAGTAGCAGCTGGAGAATAGGTGAAAAAGAATAGACTCAAATTAAAGACCTTACAAATTCTAAATTAGGTTGCAAACACACAAATACAGGACATTCACCATTCTGATTGGCCTAATGAGGCCCAGTCATATGCCTACCACTAGCCGGTCACTGTGATATGGGACAACCATGCTCATTTTTGGCCATACTGAATCACATGCCCCACTTCAGAAGGTATCCACCCTCATGTGAACTGAAATAGAAGGGTGTTGTTTGCTATAAGAAGTCAAGTGAGCTGTCTGTAACACCCGGAGCCCGCGGGCCGCCTAGGCCCCCAGAGACCCCTGCATGGTGCGCATGGGCGCCGCGGGGTCGCATCTCCCCGTGTCCGGCTTGGACATCTTAGGGGACCCGAGGAAGATGAACAAGTGCCAGCTCTATTACCAGGTCTTAAACTTTGCCATGACTGTGTCATGATTACTCATGATCTGGAAAGGCCTGATCGTCCTCATTGGCAGAGACAGTCCCATCATGGTGGTGCTGAGCGGCATGGAGCCAGCCTTCCACAGGGGAGACCTTCTGTTACTGACAAATTTCTGGGAAGACCCGGTTAGAGCTGGTGAAATCATTGTTTTTAAAGTAGAAGGACAAGACATTCCAACAGTTCACAGAGTAATCAAAGTTCATAAAAAAGGTAATGGAGACATCAAATTTCTGACTAAAGGAGGTAATAATGAAGTTGACAATAGAGGCTTGTACAAAGAAGGCCAGAACTGGCTGGAATAGAAGGATGTGGTGGGGAGAGCCAGAGGGTTTTTACCATATGTTGGTATGTTCACCATTACAATGAACAACTCCCAAAATTCAAGTATGCTCTTTTGGCTGTATTGGGTGCATATGTGTTACTAAAACGTGAATCCTAAAATGTAAGGCAGTTCCTGGGACCAGACTGAAATAAATTCTGTTGAAAAGGAGAAAAGCTAATATATTTGAAATGTTCCACTTTCTGTATAAAAGGAAACAATGTGGAGACGTTTTTGTCTTGTTCGAATAAATGATTCATCAGTGAAAAAAAAAAAGGTCAAGTGTACATCACGACAAGTAGTTACATAATGACCAAAACCTCCACAGGTCGGCTATTACAAAGAATCAGTACTTTGTCTGATCCTATGAAGGCAGTAGTATTTCCACATAGCTTTAAAGTGGAGACCAAAAGAATCCTCCGATCAGGCAAGGACAGAGTAAAGGGAGAGCAGAGTTACTTCATGACAGTCTCCAAAAATTGTTTCACCTTTGAATGGTTCGGCTAGCTTTTAAATTTTTACGTATTGAGTTACTATATTTAAAATTAAAAATGGGGGCTTCCCTGGTGGCGCAGTGGTTGAGAATCTGCCTGCCAATGCAGGGGACACAGGTTCGTGCCCTGGTCTGGGAAGATCCCACATGCCGCGGAGCAACTAGGCTCGTGAGCCACAACTACTGAGCCTGCGCGTCTGGAGCCTGTGCTCCGCAACAAGAGAGGCCGCGATAGTGAGAGGCCCACGCACCGCGATGAAGAGTGGCCCCCGCTCGCCGCAACCAGAGAAAGCCCTCGCACAGAAACGAAGACC
The DNA here is from genome assembly GCF_028021215.1 of Eschrichtius robustus. Taxonomy (NCBI): domain Eukaryota; kingdom Metazoa; phylum Chordata; class Mammalia; order Artiodactyla; family Eschrichtiidae; genus Eschrichtius; species Eschrichtius robustus. Next base: position 65,637,407 of record NC_090828.1, read on the forward strand.
CAACACAGCCATAAATAAATAAAAATAAATAAATAAAAAAAAATTTTTTTTAAGTAAAATTAAAAATGAATTATGTATCATATGCATAATCTTTCTTTTACTTTTTAAAAAATAAATTAGGAGAAAAGTAATACAAACATATCTCAATTATGTTATCAGTCTTATGGTGAAGATCTGCAGTTGGTATGTTTTTGATATTTTTCTCCTGTGAACCTGAAGAGAAAATGTTTTTATTCTAAATAACAAAGGAAACAATGTTTCCTGTAGAAATATCTCAATTAAAAACATTTAATTATTCCATCTGATAGCCATTTGTATATAATGGTATTGAATTCAAATTTAATAAAACCATGTTTTAATTTTATTCATCTTTCTTAGATATTATTCCTGATGATTCATGTATATTTTGATGTTTTCATTACTAGCACAAGAGATGCCATTTGAGAATTTCAATTTAATTGGTAATATTTTGATGTTGTTAACTATTTTTAACACTTAACGTCAGCAATTTGGTTGATGCTGTGGAGCTTAATATTCACAACAGTCCCTCTTCAAGGCATTTATTTTGCATTTTAAAAATACCTGACACTGAATATCTTTTCTAATACAAGTGAAATACAGAATTTTTCAATGAAAAGATCATATTTTGAAAGTAATGATTTTAACATTTCCTGTCTCCTCTTAGGAACTATTTATCAGTACCAGTTTATAAAATATGCATAATCACAATGCTCTTTAAATAATACATAGAATTTGATGCTTGTGGCGAGATTGTACAATATTTTAATGGAAAGAGCATAATGAACAATCTGGAACTTGGCAGCTTATTTGAGTTCTGGCTCTATCACTTACTAGCTGTGTGTCCTTGGACTGACTATAGTTGCAAAGGACCTTTTGCTTATATATGAGATGGAAAGAATGATATTATTAGGCAATGCATTTATGTGACTTTTGAAGTTTTTCATAAATATAAAGTGAGACAGTATCTGTAAAAGCATGCTATATATTTTTAAGGGCTACACAAATTAAAGACAATATTGTTTCAGGGGTCTTTGCATGACCTCTAAAGCTATGTTTGTCCTAGGACTGAAAAATGCCCAAGAGGATTAGGGGTTTTTTAAAGCCTGAACTGAGTCAGGGGAGTTTCTTGTCGAAGAGTGGTAATATGAAGAGGGATTTGACTCTGCATGGCTATGGAGCCTTCTGGCAGCTTTGGAAGCTTTGCTAGGGCATGGGTGCTTGTGACAGTTTTATAGCAGCACAGATACAGCAAGCTGAGGACCTACTGACTATTAAAGAGAACATATTTTTCTGGAGAATTTCTGTATTAACTGGGAGGAACTTGAAGGGTTAGAATTTTCACAGAGAAGACAGAAAGCAGAGTCAAAGGAAGATGTTTTATTGCTGCTCCTTTATTATATCTTTATCACCAGACTAGTGCCATGTAATTAGTAGTATCTTCTAGTAAAGATTGGTATCAAAGGTGAAAATATTTGGCAAGATTCTCTACTCAAAGTAAGATATATAATTGTCCTGGAATAACTTAAGCTAGTATGTTTTTATGATTTCTTCTTTTTATAGAATACGTGTTCTATTGATAATTTCTTTTTCAAATAATTATACAAGAAAAACATGTAGAAAATTTTAAAAAGATAGATAAGCATAAAGAGTAATATAAAAATCACTAAAAATTCCAACATTCAAAGACTCATACATGAATATGGTTAGCATGTTCATACTATTCTTTCCAGTCCCTCACTCTTTCTAGCTATCTGTAATTCTATCTGCTATTTAATCTGATGACCTATTTTGCATAGTTGAAAATATATTTTACATGTGGTTTTAGATATTGCATTTTATAACATTATGTAATCACCATTTTCCCAAATAACAGACTCATTTACTAACTAGAATAGTTGCTATTACCACATATTAGACATTTCTTAACATTTTGTAATGAATTCAAAAGACTTCATTAACACAATCATAGTTTCGGGGTCATTCATGCCCTCAATTATAATGGAACTCCTCTGCAAGTGTCTTAAGATAACATTTCATAATTTAGGGAAAATGTCTCTAAAGACACATTGTCACTCAAGGAGATGCTTATTTATTATCTCATATTTGACAAATGCTGACTTTTGAAGTATTCATACACAATTCATGCATTTTTAAGAGGAAAGTGGAAGAAGCTGTAGCCATAGGTAACAAAGCTATGTTATAAGGGACCAATGTTTATACTTTATTTGTATGTTCTTTGTGTTCATTTTTTATTGCTAAGTAACAAATTATCATAAAATTTTCAGCTTAAAGCAGCTCACATTTATTATCTCTCAGTTTCTGTAGGTCAGAAGTCTGGGCAGGGATTAACTGGGTTCCTGCTTCAAGGTCTCAGCTGGCTGCAATTAGGGTGTCAGCCAGGACTGCATTCTCATCAGAGGTTCAACTGGGGAAAAGATCTACTTCCAAGATCCTTTAGTTTGTTGGCAAAATTCATTCTTTTGGAGCTGAAGAACTGAGGGTTTTAGTTTTTTGCTGGAGGCCACCATCCTCTTTGAGACTGCCTGCAATTCCATGCTACATGGGCTTCTCCACTTACTTCATGGTGGCTTTCTTCTTCAAAGCAAGCAACAGAGAGAAACTCTAGTGGAACAAAGTCTTACACAATGTAAAATAATCATGGGAGTGACATCTTTGACTTTTGCCACATTCTATTGATTAGAAGCAAATCACAGGTCCTACCCTCACTCAAGGGCTTGAACACCAGAAGACAGAGATTATTGGGGACACCATAAGACCTGTCTCTATACTTCTGTGATTTTCAAAGTTCTATAATAAACATGTATTATGTTTGCTACATGAAAAATAGTAAAAACAAAAACAAAGCAAAAAAAAACCCACAAAAAAATAAAGGGACTTGTATCTTTAAAACAACAATGGAATAATTAATAACATGATAATGAAATTAAAAAGTACCATTCACAAATAGCTTGAGAAATATCAAACACATAGGAATAAATCTAACTAATGATACGTTAGATACCTACACTGAAAAATACAAAATATTACTGAGAGAAATTTTAAAAGATCTAAATAGCTAGAGATGTTTTATGTTACAGAATTGGAAGATTCAACATTTATAGGTGTAAATTCCCCCTAAATTGACATATAGTTTTAATGTATATCAATTAAAATTCCAGAAGTGGGGTGTGTGTATTTGTGCACGTGTCTGTAAGTTAACAGACTGATTCTATAAACTTAAATGCAAACATAAAGGGATTAGTATAGCCAAGACAATCTTGAAGAGGAAGAACTAAATTGAGGAAGTTCACTAGATTCTAATATTTATTGTAAAGAAACAATAATGAAGACAGTGTGGTATTAGTGTGTGGATAGACAAATAGGCCAAAGGAATGAAATAGTGAGTCCAGAAATAGATCCATATAGGGAGGATAACTTGATTTTTATCAAATGTGCCACAACACTTCAGTATATGTCAAGGGGTGGGAGTGGTCATTTCAACAATGGTGCTGGAGCAAATAGATGTCCACATGGAAAAAAAAGAGTCTTGACCTCCACCTTATACCATACACAAAAATTAATTCAAATTGAATGTATCTGAAAGTAATAAAGCCTCTAGAAGAAAACATTGGAACATTATAATATTGGGGTAGGTAAATATTTCTGGAACAGAACATTAAAGTAAGAATTTATAGATTAGACTTCATTAAAATAAAGCAATTCTGATTAGCAAAAGACATTATTAGGAATGCAAATATGCAAGGCAAAAACAGGGAGATGGGAGATGGAAATCTGACAAATGACTTATATCTAGTATATATATATAAAAATGCTGCAAATAAAAAAATACAAAAACCAACTTAAAATGATGGGCAGCAGGCTTGAACTGACATTACAAAAAATTAGATCTCCTTATGGCTAATCAACATTGACAAGGTGGTCAACATCATTAGGCATCAGGGGACTGCAAATAAAAGCATAATTAGAGCAGTACACATCCACTTGAATGACTAACATTAAAAATTCTGAAAGACATAAATAATGGCAAGGATATTAAGTAATTAGAGTTCTCATACATTGATAGTGGAAATGTAAATTAGTTCAATCACTTTGAAGAACTCTTTGGCTGAACCCATTAAAGCTAAACATAAGCAAGCAAATGTGCCAATATTTCTACTCCTATCCAAGATCAATGTGCATATGTCTATGAAAATTCTTGTATAAAAATATTCCTAGCAGTTTCATTCAAAAACTTAATAAAATAGTCACAGAATGAAAACAGCTCAAAGGTACACCAATAGGAGAATGGATAAACAACTTGTAGAATACTTACAAAACAGAATACAACTTGGCAAGAAAAACATACACACCACTTTTACACACAATGACGTGGACAAAGCTCAGAAAAATTATGTTGAGGGAAAAAGGCCAAACACACAAGAATACAAACTGCGTTATTCCATTCATATGAAGTTTAAGAACACAGACAACTAATCTATTGTGATAGAAGTCATAATAGTTGTTAACTCTGGGGAGGGTGTCATTGACTACTAAGGAGCATGAGGGAAGTTTTGAGGTGAAATCTTGGTCTGAGTAATGCTTAAATGGGTGAATGGAAATACACCCATGTAAAAATCAACCAAGGTGTACACTTGAAATCTGTACACTCTACTGTATGTGAATGAACCACTTCAAAGCAAGAGGCACACCAAGGGCAAAACTTTGTCCATTCATGTCAGTCTCCAGATATCACTGCATTACAGTTACAAGTACCAGGTCCTATGCTTAGTCTTCACATTAGTATTTAATCTTATTTGACCTTCACCAGTCCTATTTCTTTTTTCAAAAATTTTCTTTTTCAATATTTTGCTAGTTTCTTAACTTTTAGTAATCCTCACTGAGTTTATAACATGATACTATGATTTGTTTTTCCCTTCCTGGTGAAGAAACATTGCATTATATTTTCATCCTGGCTGTGCCCTACTGCCCAAATCCTTCCTGCCTCCTGAAATTAGTGGTCATCTTGTCCACTTTTTCTACTCAACAGCTAAGAAATTTGAGGTCTAAAAGCTTACATAACCAATACAAACTAACACAACTAACTATCCTCAAAATGTGTACATAACACCGACAACTCATTTTGACATGTCTTTTTCCAACAGGAAGGTCCTGAGATAATACAACTCTGCCTATAAAATCTGGAGTAGAAGAAAAAAGAGCAGCAGTAGTACAAGAAAAGTAGAAGGGCTTCTACTGAAATTTTAAGAGATCGTCATTTTAGAGATATGAAGCCTTGAATTTAGAAATTAAAATGAATTACTAATATCATCGGTAAACTATATTAATGTCAGTGAAAAGTGTATTCAGATACTATTTTCCATGTTTCTAATTCAAATGGATCTATCCAAACAACAAAACAATACACATAAATTACCTTCACGCAATTTAATTTCTTTATCTCAAAACAATTTCCATATTGACATATATCAATCGTTAAACTACTCATTCAACAATTTATTGTGCACCTATTGTGTCTTCCATGAACTTATTGAAATATGTTGCTATAAATAGAAATCCAAGCTGTCTACAACTGACTTCCATTCTCGGTAGCAGATATAACAATATCAGCAATGACAATTAAAAAAAGACTTCTTTCGTGATCAATACCTCATTTCAGGAAGGGAATCTGGCCAGTTAATCAGCAGAGTCAAGACTGGTGGGAAGTGGTGTGTTCCATGTTGTGGTCAGATTGCCCTTACTTCTGAAATATGCTCTATGGGAAACTAACAGGTGCCATTATGCATCAAGTTAAAAATAAATGGAGGTGCCTTATGTTAAACATAGTCTATCTATAACCCATGTTGCTGATGTCCTATTCAAATCTGAAAAATTTCCATCAGCAACACAAAAAAACCTAGAATCTAGTATAATACCTCTGAAACTATGTTCTGAGGAACTTGGATCTGAGGGAAAATCCATTATCAGTGGGTCTCAACCTTAGCTATATGCAGTCATTATTTGCACATTGTTAAATTATAATAATTCTATGTATCTCAAACATGAATTATTCTAATTTAATTTGGTCTTGGGTGAGGACCACACATCTCTCTCTATTTTTATAATATTCCCATGCCAGGCCTGAGAATCATTTTTCCATGTGAAACGAATGAATTCAAAAGATGTTTTAAACGACTTGACTCAGGAAGTCATCTGATGTAAGAAACCCAAAGTAAGAAGGTCAGAAGAAACAAAGAAGTACATCTCCAAATATGTTCAAATCACCATTTCTTTCCAGGAATCAGCAAAAACAACATAAGAAATTAAGGAAGAGATATGCTGGTGAATTTTTATTTTAAAAATATCAAATATAGAGTAAAACAAGAAAAGAAAAACCAGAAAGAGCACTGGTTTCAAGAAATAAGTAGTCAGAAACACTTTTTAATAATATTTTCACAATTCTATAATCACCATAATCTAATAATACTATAATACTATAAAGACTCACTCACAATTATACTCCAGTAATACCACAATCTCCAATAATGGATATCTGTCAATCTAAAAACAGAAGCAAGTACAGGCTAATTAAGGCTTTTGACTAGAGCCTTTCAGAGGTACCTTGGAAAGTCAGATTTAAACCCCTGAGATGATCTTTGCTTTTCAGAATTCTTATCAGTATAACTGGAAGCAGGGTTTTTGAGGACAGCAGATAAATAGGGAAGGATCCCCAAAATGCTATATTTCTAAGGACCATAGCCCTCACTTAATAAGGAGATATGTTCAAGTGAAAACATGCCTTATCTGGCCTAACTATAGCTTATTATAGAGCAGTGGTTCTTAAATTTTAGCAGTGGTTCTTAAATTTTAGCATGTATCAGAATCACCTAGAGGGTTTTTTAAAAAGCAGATTGCTAACCCTAGCCCGAGTTTCTGACTTAGTAGGTACTGGTTAGGGTCCCCTAATTTGTATTTCTAACAAGTTCACGTGTGATGCTGTAGCTGCTGGTTGGGGGATCACTCTGATATAGAGTATTTACAAAGGCTTTATGCTGATCTCTAGTATTTGAGAACTAGAGCAAATTTCTCCACTATTTGTTTATATTGAATCGTGGAAATTCTAGGGAACTTCCACTACTTTAATTCCACAATTGTAAGGAACTTGGGTCAAGATAATAAAGTCTCCCAAGGGTGAGTCCCCCTACGGACCCTCGGCTTTATGCTGATCATCCAGAATTGTTCTCATTCATGAATAGCCCTGCTGACCTGTTCTCATATTTGGCTGGAAGATGAGAGGTGAGGAACGTTCACTAGCATTCTATTCCACCAGTTGTTTCTATGTCTTGTGTAAACAGAATATGTAAGTTAAACATTTGGGAGAGCAAAAATTTCAGAAGGTCATTTTAATTCTATGAAGGAAATGGAACCAAGGACACCCAGATTCTTAAATGATGGCAATGATCTTGGGTTAACTTTTTTCACAGTGATTTCCTCTTCTCTGGGAATGGCCTCTTCTCTGGGAATGTCCTCTGGGAAACAGGAATTGGTAGTCACGCTCTTATCTGACCCTCCCCCTAGCCACATCTGATTAGTGCTGCACTGAACGTTTAATCAACGTCAAACCAGTAGATATTTTCTAGATTTTTAAAGCGGAACTGTGAATCAGTCTTTCTATGATGGAAAATATTGTAAAATGTAAAACTGAGGTGCTGAGTGAAGGAGGTTGTGTTTCCCAGCATGATGATCATGATGAACAGAATAGATGCCATATTCCCCAGCATGTGGTGGAAGATGGCTCACACTGATAAAAAACTGAACTGACATTATTGGGAAGGAAAAATATCTGGATAGGGAGGGAGAGGAAATGAGAGAGAAGGGGATCTGGCAGAATTCAATGACCTATTTACAGTAGTTCATGATGTTCAATTGCATAATTTCCTGGACTATTAGCTGATGGTTTAACCCTTCTCTGAGCACCCAATTTTCTTAGGTTTTTTGAGTTGGTTGCTATTACTTGCAATTTAATTCAAGAGGCTCTTCTTGTTATTAAGCTTAAGTCAAGAGGATGCTGCTTGAAAAAAGACAGCTACTTAAGTTACAGCTCTTGGAGTCAGTGGGGAAAAGAAGAAAGGAAACAGTGGAAAATGGAGTAGTAGATGCACATTTCCTCCACCTAGGAAAAAGCTTATGGCTGAGTGTGAGATAAATGAGGGGAAAATCCAAGAGCACAGGGCCCTTTCCTGTTCCATAACTGAGACGTTACGGAAGTTGTTTGTGTAGTGCATTGTGCACCAACTTGGTATGTGTGAAACAAGCTAAGGAGCAGAGCAGGATGGCCAGGGATAGAAGGGCTTTAGTTAGCCCTCCTGAACTTCTCTTAGAGAATTACGACTATTGCTTCCCTTGAGCATTATTTCAGACAAAAGTATGGGCTGCAAAATAACCAAGCAAAGACTATGGCATCAGAGACCAGTGGAGCACCTGAGGGCAATCAGGGAAGATGGGGTTGTTTTCTGGAGAAAAGAGGCCTCCAGTAAGGAATGCAGCCCTGCCAATACTTTGATTTTATCCCAATGAGACTCATGTAGGATTTCTGACCTCTAGAGTTGTAAGATGATAAATTTGTATTGTTTAAGCCATTTAATTTGAGGTAATCTGTTATAGCAGCAATAGGAAACCAATATTGTTACTTAAATTGGAAATTGGACTGATAAACCTAAAGTAGTTCTTATCTTACCCCTCAGCTGCCTTTTTCCCCCTCTTGTTTCTACTCTGATCATTTCTTTAATAATTAATTGTAATCCCTAGATTTAAAGTCTATACTAGTGAAGAGCAACACAAAGACTAAAATATTAGTTTTCCTATTTGAAAACAACTCCAGAAAATAACATGAGGAAGAAAACATTTCAAACTAATAGTACACATGAGTCTTTTAAAATTATATTCTCAACTTAATGAGCCATGCCCATCTTTTTCTCCCATTACCAGGAACAACTGAGAGTAGACTATTTAAAATAAACCATGTTCTCAGGGTTTCGAGCTATTGCTGACTATATTATGACTGGTGCACTGAACCTACTGGGTCAATGGATAGCTGCTATTTTATTTATTTGTAGACTTCTGGGCTACATTTTAAGCATGAAAAACATTGTCCAGGACTGATGTTTCCTCTGCTCTATGGTCTGCTCACTGAGTAAATTCTTAGACAATGAGACTGCATTTCTTTGGCAGAAAGTAAACACTTACAATAACTCATGTCGGAAAAATTCTGCACAAAGCTTGAATAGTAAAATGATGCCAACTGAAAATGTGACTCTGTCCTGCCAAATACAACACTAGGTTAACGTGGATTTAGAAGACAGAGTTGCCACTGAATAAGAAGACTTTATTACGTAAGGCAGATTGATCTGGGTATCTGTAATATCAGCAGAGATTACTGCGGTTGGCCTCTTGCGCCCTTTGAATGCCTCAATAAATTAGACACTACTGCTCAAAATTCTCTTTAACGGCAATGATGAAAATGACAGGTGGTAGCAGATTGGAACGGTAGCTATTTTATTTTATTTATTTATTTATTTTAAAACATCTTTATTGGAGTATAATTGCTTTACAATGGTGTGTTAGTTTCTGCTCTATAACAAAGTGAATCAGTTATACATATACATATATCCCCATATCTCTTCCCTCTTGCGTCTCCCTCCCTCCCTATCCCACCCTTCTAGGTGGCACAAAGAACCGAGCTGATCTCCCTGTGCTATGTGGCTGCTTCCCACTAGCTACCTATTTTACATTTGGTAGTGTATATATGTCCACGCCACTCTCTCACTTTGTCCCACCTTACCCTTCGCCCTCCCCGTCTCCTCAAGTCCATTCTCTACTACGTCTCTGTCTTTTTCCCGTCTTGCCCCTAGGTGCTTCATGACCTCTTTTTTTTTTTCTTCTTAAGATTCCATATATATGTGTTAGCATACGGTATTTGTTTTTCTCTTTCTGACTTACTTCACTCTGTATGACAGTCTCTAGGTCCATCCACCTCACTACAAATAACTCAATTTCGTTTCTTTTTAGGGCTGAGCAATATTCCATTGTATATATGTGCCATATCTTCTTTATCCATTCATCTGTCGATGGGCACTTAGGTTGCTTCCATATCCTAGCTATTGTAAATAGAGCTGCAATGAACACTGTGGTACATGACTCTTTCTGAATTATGGTTTTCTCAGGGTATATGCCCAGTAGTGGGATTGCTGGGTCATAAGGTAGTTCTATTTTTAGTTTTTTAAGGAACCTCCATACTGTCTTCCATAGTGGCTGTATCAATTTTCATTCCCACCAACAGTGCAAGAGGGTTCCCTTATCTCCACACCCTCTCCAGCATTTATTGTTTGTAGATTTTTTGATCATGGCCATTCGGACTGGTGTGAGATGATATCTCATTGTACTTTTGATTTGCATTTCTCTAATGATTAATGATGTTGAGAATTCTTTCATGTGTTTGTTGGCAATCTGTATATCTTCTTTTCAGAAAGGTCTATTTAGGTCTTCTGCCCATTTTTGGATTGGGTTGTTTGTTTTTTTTTTTGATATTGAGCTGCATGAGCTGCTTGTAAATTTTGGAGATTAATCCTTTGTCAGTTGCTTCATTTGCAAATATTTTCTCCCATTCTGAGGGTTGTCTTTTCGTCTTGTTTATGGTGTCCTTTGCTGTGCAAAAGCTTTTAAGTTTCATTAGGTCCCATTTGTTTATTTTTGTTTTTGTTTCCATTTCTCTAGGAGGAGGGTCAAAAAGGATCTTGCTGTGATGTATGTCATAGAGTGTTCTGCCTATGTTTTCCTCTAAGAGTTCAATAGTGTCTGGCCTTACATTTAGGACTTTAATCCATATTGAGTTTCCTTTTGTGTATGGTGTTAGGGAGTGTTCTAATTTCATTCTTTTATATGTAGCTGTCCAGTTGTCCCAGCACCACTTATTGAAGAGACTGTCTTTTCTCCATTGTATAGTCTTGCCTCCTTGACCAAAGACAAGGTGATGATGTGTGCGTGGGTTTATCTCTGGGCTTTCTATCCTGTTCCATTGATCTATATTTCTGTTTCTGTGACAGTACCATACTGTCTTGATTACTGTAGTTTTGTAGTATAGTCTGAAGTCAGGGAGCCTGATTCCTCCAGCTCCGTTTTTCTTTCTCAAGATTGCTTTTGCTATGCGGGGTCTTTTGTGTTTCCATACAAATTGTGAAATTTTTTGTTCTAGTTCTGTGAAAAATACCAGTGGTAGTTTGATAGGGATTGCATTGAATCTGTAGATTGCTTTGGGTAGTAGAGTCATTTTCACAATGTTGATTCTTCCAATCCAAGGACATAGCATATCTCTCCATCTATTTGTATCATCTTTAATTTCTTTCATCAGTGTCTTATAATTTTCGGCATACAGGTCTTTTGTCTCCTTGGGTAGGTTTATTCCTAGGTATTTTATTCTTTTTGTTGCAATGGTAAATGGGAGTGTTTTCTTAATTTCACTCTCAGATTTTTCATCATTAGTGTGTAGGAATGCAAGAGATTTCTGTGCATTAATTTTGTATCCTGCTACATTACTAAATTCATTGATTAGCTCTAGCAGTTTTCTGGTAGCATCCTTAGGATTCTCTATGTGTAGTATCATGTCATCTGCAAACAGTGACAGCTTTACTTCTTCTTTTCCAATTTGTATTCCTTTAATTTCTTTTTCTTCTCTGATTGCTGTGGCTAAAACTTCCAAAACTATGTTGAATAGCAGTGGTGAGAGTGGGCAACCTTGTCTTGTTCCTGATCTTAGTGGAAATGGTTTCAGTTTTTCACCATTGAGGATGACGTTGGCTGGGGGTTTGTCATATATGGCCTTTATTATGTTGAGGAAAGTTCCCTCTATGCCTACTTTCTGGAGGGTTTTTATCATAAATGGGTGTTGAATTTTGTCGAAAATTTTCTCTGCATCTATTGAGATGATCATATGGTTTTTCTCCTTCAATTTGTTAATATGGTGTATCACGTTGATTGATTTGTGTATATTGAAGAATCCTTGCATTCCTGGGATTAAACCCCACTTAATCATGGTGTATGATCCTTTTAATGTGCTGTTGGATTCTGTTTGCAAGTACTTTGTTGAGGGTTTTTGCATCTATGTTCATCAGTGATATTGGCCTGTAATTTTCTTTTTGTGACATCTTTGTCTGGTTTTGGTATCAGGGTGATGGTGGGCTTGTAGAATGAGTTTGGGAGTGTTCCTCCCTCTGCTATATTTTGGAAGAGTTTGAGAAGGATAGGTGTTAGCTCTTCTCTAAATGTTTGATAGAATTTGCCTGTGAAGCCATCTGGTCCTGGGCTTTTGTTGCAAGATTTTAAACCACAGTTTCAATATCAGTGTTTGTGATTGGTCTGTTCATATTTTCTACTTCTTCCTGGTTCAGTCTCGGAAGGTTGTGCATTTCTAAGAATTTGTCCATTTCTTTCAGGTTGTCCATTTTATTGGCATATAGTTGCTTGTAGTAATCTCTCATTATCCTTTGTATTTCTGCAGTGTCAGTTGTTACTTCTCCTTTTTCAATTCTAATTCTATTGATTTGAGTCTTCTGCTTTTTTTTCTTGATGAGTTTGGCCAATGGTTTATCAATTTTGTTTATCTTCTCAAAGAACCAGCTTTTAGTTTTATTGATCTTTGCTATCGTTTCCTTCATTTCTTTTTCATTTATTTCTGATCTGATCTTTATGATTTCTTTCCCTCTGCTAACTTTGGTTTTTTTTTGTTCTTCTTTCTCTAATTGCTTTAGGTGTATGGTTAGGCTGTTTATTCGGGATGTTTCTTGTTTCTTAAGATAGGATTGTACTGATATAAACTTCCTTCTTAGAACTGCTTTTGCTGCATCCCATAGGTTTTGGGTCATCGTGTTTTCATTGTCATTTGTTTCTAGGTATTTTTTTGATTTCCTCTTTGATTTCTTCAGTGATCTCTTGGTTATTAAGTAGTGTATTGTTTAGCCTCCATGTGTTTGTATTTTTTACAGATTTTTTCCTGTAATTGATATCTAGTCTCATAGTGTTGTGGTCAGAAAAGACACTTGATACGATTTCAATTTTCTTAAATTTACCAAGGCTTGATTTGTGACCCAAGATATGATCTATCCTGGAGAATGTTCCATGAGCACTTGAGAAGAAAGTGTATTCCGTTGTTTTTGGATGGAATGTCCTATCAATATCAATTAAGTTCATCTTGTTAAATGTATCATTTAAAGCTTGTGTTTCCTTATTTATTTTCATTTTGGATGATCTGTCTGTTGGTGAAAGTGGGGTGTTGAAGTCCCCTACTATGATTGTGTTACTGTCGATTTCCCCTTTTACGGCTGTTAGTATGTGCGTTATGTATTGAGGTGCTCCTATGTCGGGTGCATAAATATTTACAATTGTTATATCTTCTTCTTGGATTGATCCCTTGATCATTATGTAGTGTCCTTCTTTGTCTCTTGTAATGGTCTTTGTTTTAAAGTCTATTTTGTCTGATATGAGAATTGCTACTCCAGCTTTCTTTTGATTTCCATTTGTATGGAATATCTTTTTCCATCCCCTCACTTTCAGTCTGTATGTGTCCCTAGATCTGAAGTGGGTCTCTTGTAGACAGCATATATACGGGTCTTGTTTTTGTATCCATTCAGCCTGTCTATATCTTTTTGTTGGAGCATTTAATCCATTTACATTTAAGGTAATTATAGATATGTGTATTCCTGTTACCATTTTCTTAACTGGTTTGGGTTTGTTATTGTAGGCCTTTTCTTTCTCTTGTGTTTCCTTTATCATTTGTTGTAAAGCTGGTTTGGTGGTGCTAGATTCTCTTAGTTTTTGCTTGTCTGTAAAGGTTTTAATTTCTCCATCAAATCTGAATGAGATCCTTGCTGGGTAGAGTAGTCTTGGTTGTAGGTTTTCCCCTTTCATCACTTTAAAAATGTCCTTCCACTGTCTTCTGGCTTGCAGAGTTTCTGCTGAAAGATCAGCTGTTAACCTTATGGGGATTCCCTTGTATGTTATTTGTTGTTTTTCCCTTGCTGCTTTTAATATTTTATCTTTGTATTTAATTTTTGATAGTTTGATTAATATGTGTCTTGGCATGTTTCTCTTTGGATTTATC